>NW_009695985.1:0-9498 GCF_000703405.1 Apaloderma vittatum
CTTAATAAATGTAATTAATTTCCCCCAAATCTAGTCTCTTTTGCCCAGGACGGTAAATGAAAGTGATCTCCCTGTCCTTATCTCAACACTTGAGCCCTTTGAATTATTTTCTCCTCCTGAAGAAGGAGAAGGGGGAGTGAGAGAACGGCTATGTGGGCACCTGGCTGCCAGCCAGGGTCAAACCACGACAAGTTACCCGGGTCATCCTTCCTGCCCTTCTTGAAGACTGGAGTGACATTCGTCTTCCTCCAGTCTTCAGGCACCTCTCCTGTTGCCCATGACTTACCAAAGATGATGGCGAGTGGCCTAGCAATGACCTCCGCCAGCTCCCTCAGCACCCATGGATGCATCCCATCAGGGCCCATGGATTTATGGATGTTCAAGTGTTCCGACTGATCTCTAGCCCAGTCCTCCTCAACTGGGGCAAACTTCTCCTTTATCCTGAAATCCAGAGGATTTGTAATTTGTTCACTACCAGAGACATGAAAGTTTATAATCTGACTATTTTTTCAATTTCTTTACAACAATTCTACTTATTCTCCTTATTTATGTAAATGTATTGTCTTTTCTTGAGCACTGACATAACTTTCATTTAATTTTATATTATGCATTATATTTCACTTTGAATACAGATGTATCATTTATTTATATAATACATAATATCCTTAAATACTCTGGAAAACAGCCAGTTTTATCAGCAGCAGTGTTTATGAAAAGTGTAGTATGGACAAAATGTTATGAAAATATAAATCTGCAAAGACGTTTTGATTTGCTAAGTCAGATATTTGCACTGTTAGCTTTTAATATATGCAGTGAGGAAACAAAGTGTAAGAAAGAGTGGGATTAATCTTACATATATATAGCTATATAGAAATTATACTGACAGCAAACACCAGTCATTCAACTACCTATAGAACAATCTGCAGGAGGTGCTTCAATTCTCCTCTCTTTGTCACTTATATTTAGAGTAAATGTTACCTTTTGTGAGATGCCCCTTTCCCTTGACTGTAGAGGACATCTAGATAAATAGCTTACATTATGTGTGTAAGTTTTAGACAATGTCTTGGTAGATGAATGTCACTTGTCTAATCAATATTAAACGTTCTCAATTACTATGTATTTATGAACTAATGCATGATACTGTCAGATGCTTTGAAACCTAAGTCTGATGACAGGAAAGTCTGTAAGGGTGTGAAATTTCAGTTCTTGCAAGAATGTTTGTCAAAGTCGTGGTACTATCACATAAATTACCCTGTAAAAATAAGGGCAAACCAATTGAACTGTATTTTGTCATACAGTTCTTTTATAAAAGATATTTTTTTAAATCATATATAAAGCTTCATTCATTCAAAATTCAGCATAAATTTATATTCATATCTCTCAATTATATATCTGTTTAAACAGCTTCTAATAGATGTAGAGATACTACATGATGACTTAAAACATAGATATGAAATAAATTTATGAACTAAATATGTGATCTGGGGAATAGACTAAAGTTCTTTTTTATTTAATGTATGACTGAAATCATATATTTAAAAATTTAGCTTGATAGAAGCCTGTGAGGATGAAAAACAAAACAAAAAAAACCCAAAGAACCAGTACCACTAGTACGAGATAAACATACTGTGGAACACTCAGGAAAAGACACAAGGTGTGACAAGTTGATCTTGGCCAACAGCTAAATGCCCAGCCAGACTCTCCCTCACTCCTGTCTCTCTGCACAGAGAGGAAATAGAAGGAAAGAAAGACGAGATGGATTGAGATGATGACAGTTAAACAGGGAAATAAAAGCTACATGTGCAAACAAAGGAAAACAAGGAGTTCATTCACTATGTCCCATCAGCTGGCAGAAGTTTAGCCACTGCCTGGAAAGCAAAACCTCAACACTTGTAATACTTATTAGGGAAGACAAACATCACAAACATGAATGTCCCGCCTTTCTCCTCCTTTTCTGAAACTTCTACTGATGAGCATGATATCATATGACATGAAATATCATTTTGGTCAGTTAGGGTCATTTCTCTCAACTTCTTCCCCAGCCCATTCACTTAGAATTGGGGAAGAGGGAAGGAAGGTCTGGATACTATACATCCACTGTTTAGCAATAGCTGAAATGTGAGTGTGCTACCAACACTGTGTTAGCCAGAAATATAAAGCACAGCATCATATTGTCTGTTATTCAAGAAAATTAATTCCATCCTGGCCAGATCTGGTGAACAACATAAAGGAAGAAATGCAAGATCTACACACTACTTTCAAAAAGGACTGAGAACCTGAATTTCAAAAGAAAAATGAGAACGTAAAGGTCCTATTCTATGTAGAAAAGAGTGAGGGAGTTTAAGACAGATAAAGACATGATGAGAAGCTCCAGTGGAAACCTGACAGAGACTAGACTGATATCTATGCACTGTACCTTATTTTGATCTGTATTTTCCTTTAAATAGATGTTTTTTGTTCTGTAAAAAAATGATTTGTTTCCTGATAAGTGTCATTGCTCCACAGGGATAAGGAGGGATAAGAACAGGAAAAGTGTGTTTGAAGTGAGAACCATGAACAGCAGAGGCAGAACAGCCACGCGGGGTAGAGTGACACACTGAAAACACTGGAGCAATTATGCTACAAAGTGAAGAAAAAGTCTGCATGAGATATGAGAAACATTTTTCATCCAGGTCATGCAAATTCATACCGATGGTAACCATGGACCATATTAATATTTAATCTGGAAAGTATAAAAGTTTCACAAAATTATAAATGAAAAAATAAAAAAATAAACAATTTGTACCTTAGTAAATAGTGAATACTGATCATTAATGCTAATTCACATGCAGAAAATTGTTCTTAAAAACTAGATTTTCTTTTTAAAACAACTCACCTGAGTTGTTACCCTTACTGAATGAAGAAAATTAAGCTAATTAGTACTTCATTTTTCCGTGTGCGATCTTGAGTATGATCACAAATTATTTGTGATATACAGAAGAAAGCTTTATTTTTTCATATAATATTACCACAGCATAAGCACTGATAAATATTAGGGGGACAATTAGTGAAAATTAGCACAGTAGCTTTTAAAATAAAAATAGCTTTTCCTCTTTCATACTTTTGTCATTTAAACAACCTAAGTGAAAACCGAGTAACAAGAAAAATGGTATATGTATTTTAAAACATTAAACTATGAAACTGTATTAGAAGAAAATATTTAGTATGACTTTTATAAAATATTTAATAGGTTATATGAAATCAAACTGTGATATTTTAAATAAAGCAGTTTTCTTCTTGCTCCTAGAACTGAATGGGCTATCAATCTGACCATAAGAAAGGGCTCTATTATTAAGATGAATCATTTTCTTGACAAAGAGGTTTATCATTGTATTGTACATTGGTCATTACACATTTGAAAAGAAAAAAAAAACACTGAAAAATAATATACAAACCCACAAATTTAAATAATAAAAAATCACAAAGGGGAAAAAAAAAGCAAAACACCAAACTTACAGTTTTATTTTGTATCCTTTTAAAAATAATGATTCTGAAAAAAATATAGTTAGAAAGATACAATAACCACTATGTCCTGGCCTTTCATAGAATCAGAGAATTACAGAATCAAAGAATTAAAGAATCATAGAATCATAGAACAGTTTTGGTTGGAAGAGACATCCAAGCTCATTGAGTCCAACCATTTCCTGGCCAGTAAACTATGTCCCTCAACACAACATCTACCTGTCTCTTAAACACCTCCAGGAATGGTGACTCATCCGCCTCCCTGGGCAGCCTGTTCCAATGCCTGACAACCCCCTCAGTAAAGAAATTCTTCCTAATATCCAACCTGAACCTCCCCTGGCAAATCTTAAGGCCATTTCCTGTTGTCCTATCACTTGCCACTAGGCAGAACAGACCAACATTTACCTCTCTACAACCACCTTTCAAGTAGTTGTAAGGAACGATAAGGTCTCCCCTCAATCTTCTCCCCTCCAGGCTAAACAGCCCCACTTCTCCCAGCTGTTCCTCATATAACACATGCTCCAAATCTTTTACTAGCTTGGAAGTCCACCTCTATACCCTCTCCAGAACCTCAATGTCCCTCCTGTAGTGAGGGGCCCAAAACTGGACACAGTACTTGAGGTGTGGCCTCACCAAAACTGAATATGGGGAAATGATCACCTCCCTGCTGCTGCTGACAACACTATTCCTGATACAGGCCAGGATGCCATTGGCCTTCTTGGTCACCTGGACACACTGCTGGCTCATGTTCAGCTGGCTGTCCATCAGCATTCCCAGGTCCCTCTCTGCCTGGCAGCTCTCCAGATACTTGTCCCTGAGCCTGTAGCACTGCTGGGGCTTGTTGTGGCCGAAGTGCGGGACCTGGCATTTGGCCTTATTGAAACTCATGTGATAGGCCTTGTCCCAGAGATACAGTCTATCATCTAAGATCCTGCTGTAGAGCCTCTTTACCCTCAAGCAGATGGACACTTCCACCCAGCATGGTGTCATCTGCAAACTTACTAAGGGTCTATTCCATCCCCTTGTCCAAATCATTGATAAAAATATTAAACAGGAGGGGTCCCAGTACTGAGACCTGGGGGCCACCACTCATGACTGGCCACCAATTGGATTTAACTCGATCATCTAATCAGTTTTTCACCCCACAAAGCGCATTCCTATCCAAGACATGAGCAGTCAATTTCTCCAGAAGAATGCTGTGGGCAAGTGTCAAATGCCTTACTAAAGTCAAGGCAGACAACATCCACAGCCATTCCTTCATCCAATAAGTGGGTCATCTGGTCACAGAAGGAGATCAGCTTTGTTAAGCAGGACCTGCCCTTCGTAAACCCATGCTGACTGGGTCTGATCACCTGGTTGTCCTGCATGTATTGCATAATGGAACACAGGATGATCTTGCTGCAACAACTTTCCTAGAACTGAGGTCAAGCTAACAGGCCTGTAGTTAAATAACATTTTCTTTTGAAGTCATACATTCATCTCACTGTTCATCTCATCACTCATTTTCTTCTCTACCTCCTTATCAAGAAAAAATAAAACAAAACAAAACTATAACGTTGTACATTTTCCGATGAAAAATCATTAATAAGAAGATTGAAATGTTGAGAAATTATGTTGAAGTTTGGGGAAAGTAAACACATAAATCTAGACTTTCTATGCATAATTGCTATTAAAATTATTGTTACTGTCATCACCATTTAGATTTATGTGGCAATGAAAAGAGTAATTAAAAAAATTTGAAACCAATTAAACTTCCTGTCGTATTGAGGACCTCATAGTAACACTAAATACTCACATAGAAGTAAGGTACTAGTTCAAAGAGTCAACAAATCAAATTAGGGGAAAAAAAATGTACCCTTCATAGAGAAGTGTAACTTCAAATGTCTTCAAAACTGATAGTTCATTATTATACCTCAAATAGGTATTTAGAAGACATAATTATATCCTATGACAATAATCTATAATAACACATAAAGAACATCATTTTCTAAAGTTTTTACAAGTTTAGACCTTACTAGGTGACGGTATCCATATTTAAATCTAAAGGAGCTTGTAATGCACTAAAAACTGTGTTATTTAGGTTCTTCTGTCTCTTTTCTGTATGCATTCTCCCTACACAGTCATTCAGTAAGTTACTGGAGAATCTCACAAAGCCACTAAGGAGAGTTACAATTTGAGCAAGAAATATTGAGGAAATTGTTTGTGTTGAGATATTTGAAGATTTTTGTTTGAAAAACATAGTTAAAACAAAATCAATAAAACTGCAGATTTAATTTGAAACAATGGAGCACAAGTGGCTATTATATTTCAAAATTTATAACTCTTTTTTTAACTAGTTAAGAAAACACTGACTTCCTACTATACCACATCTCATTCACTGAACATAAAGAAAGGAAATGTAAGGTCAGCGAATGACTAAAATTTATTGAAATTAACATTTTTGTCTCCTTACAGAATTTCCTGATCAAGAGGTTATTATCAGAAGGTGTGCATGAGAATGGAAGATTCTTTGCCAAAGTTGTTCCCTGAAACAGGTTGTTTATGTCTTAGTTTATGTCTTTTGGTTGTTTGTGTCTTAGTTCTCAAGCTGCCCTGTTGGAATGGAAGTCTGGGAACAGAGGAAAGCTACTGTTGTATACCATGACATATTACAAAATACTAACATATTTTTTCCCTGTCTTAAAATAACAGTATCAAAACAGCAATACATTCAAATGAACAAAATATTTTCTTTCCCCTTTTTAATTTGAATGTGTACAGCAAGAATGAGAAAATCCTCATAGTCTGTTAAGACATAAAGTAGCATTGTTTCTTTCACAATTGTAACCGGCTGGTGAAATAATTCAATCAAAGTATTCTGGGAACGGAGTTAAACAATTGGCTCTGAACTCATCTCCGCAACAGTATTTTAGCAAACACAATTTGGTCTTGATTATCTCATTCCATTTCCTTGTACTGATGTTTGGAAACAAAATCTTATTTCCCTTTTATTTATGTGTTTATTTTCTTTTCCTGTCCCACAACTTCAGCTTCAACAGCATGATCTAGTAGGCAAAGAAATCAGACAGGTCTTCAGGGCAGTGAAAAAATTATTTGACATATAGAATAACCACAACTTAGAAGTTAATACACATGAATCTACTTTCTGTTTCTTGATGGTTCTTGCTCTGGCAGGAAGAAATGAACCTTACTTATGGAGATCTATGAGAATTTTCCTCTTCAATAAAACTTGAATAACAGAATTGTCCTCTTCTGTACATCTGTTAGCTTATGAAGCAGCAGGTAATGTAGTAGCAGGAATAATATAAATAGTATCTTGATAAAGGATTGGAATACCTGAAATGGAAGGTGTGAAAAGAAAGGCTAAATAAAAAAAAACAGTCTTTTGTTCCTTTAAAATAGAAAACAGCGTGCTTGCTCCCATGCATCTTGTTACAGCTAGCCATCAGCCTGACAAGATTTTGTAGTGCATCTTTTTAAAACTTACCAATATAGATTTTTATTAAAACATTTCATCTCAACTAGCATCACTTTTGAGATATGAAGAGTTTATTAAATACAATTCAATTTGTAGCAAGAGAGCACTAACCATAAGAAATTAATCATAGAATCATAGAATGGCATAGGTTGGAAGGCACCTTAGAGATCATCTAGTCCAACCTCCCTGTCATGGGCAGGGATGCCTCTCAACTAGATCGTGATACTCAAGGCTCCATCCAACTTGGCCTTGAACACCTCCAGGAAAAAGTAATTTTCATGTAATGTTCTAGAAGGGCTCTAGAAACCTAAGTGATAAAAAAGGATAATTATTCACTTTTGATGATTATTTGCCATCGATGATTATGTTTGCTTCCTAACTTGAATATCCATATCTATACCTCGTCCAAACATCCTCATAGGATACTGAAAACAAATGAATTTAATCCAGTGATCTCACTCATTACTAAGCCAATTAATGCAATGTACCAAACGTATTTGCTCACCAGTGCTGTAACACATCTTGTAGTCTTTATTTATCACATTTGTCTATCTTTTTCTGAAATGTAGTAAAACATACAGTAATCATTCATTTCTCATAAGCATAATCCATAAGGCAATACATGAAAAAAACAATAAATGATCTAACTCATTGCTCATACTTTTAAGGATGTGTCTTGCATAACAAATCATAAAAATATTGAAATTAAATTATTGGAAATTTTGTGACTAGTCTGAAAGACAGCAAAATATGGCAACATTGTACTCTCAGACAAACATAGTTTTAAGTAACCTTGGAATCTATATCACATTTTGAACTTGTGGACAAATAATAATAGCTACAGCTTCAGTTGTAATGTAGTTGGCTGTATACTTCATCTGTCAAAATCTGTATAAAAACCTAACTGATTTTTCTGCTATTTAGGTAAGAAATTTTCCAAAACTTCCTCATTTGTGATGCATTTCTAACAGTCTGTCAAGGTTAAGTTAGTGAATTCTTTCTGGTTCCTGGAATGGCATAAAAATAATAGGATATACTTGTTGAGAGTGCAAACCTATGCTCCCCAAAACTGCTGCTCAAATTCTAACCATTCACAAGTTGTAGTAGTAGTTCCCAAACGATTATGGAGTTACAAAGAAGACAGTAATACCTGTCATTAGGAAAGAAGTGACGAGTAGTAAGCTCCCCACATAAAAGACTTAGAAAGTTTTAGTGACTCAGATAAGAATCCTGAAACCTACTGGCAACCAGAAACATCCAAAACAACACTAAGGACATCCTGAAGATTTAACAGCTAAACAAATTCTCAGTATGAGATGATGGACTGGACCTGACAAAGGCTAAATAATAATAAAAAAAAAAGCAAGAAGTGTCCAGTTTAGAATTCAAATGATACACACATGGATTGTCCTAAACTTCAAATTTCTACTTAACCCTTACTAATATAATTGGTCACTACAGAAAGTAAGTGGAAAAAAAATGAGATATCTGTGTGTCTGCAGAATCTAAGTCTAAATGCTCTCTCTCAGCTGAGGTAGGGAATTATCTCAGAAAATACAGGGCATATCTTTAAACAACCGAACAACATACCAGAAACTTTTAGAAGAAGTAGAGTACCTACATCCGTTCATTTATTTGTTCATTCAGATTTGGGAAGTCTTGGAAAGCAGGTAAAGAGTGACAGTTTTGCAATTCTTTCCTGATTTTCAATTATCAGCATCACAATTTAGTCTCACAGTTACTCTTGAAGAGAAAATATTGTGTATATCAGACTGAGGTAGCCACTTACAAAGCATCTACTGCAGCAGTGTAAAAAGTTGGGTAAATGGTACTCTTTAAAGGCAGAGGCTACTTCTTCTCAAGAGGCAGGATTTAAAGAACTATCTTGTGTCTTTTCTGTTTTAGATGTGTTAATAGTAGCAGATCATGATTTGTTTGATTGTTAAACAGCAAATTAAAGAACACAAACACCTGAGAAAATGGGAATCTGAATGAGAATAACATACAAGACATGTAGCTGATGTGATGTTGGTTTCGATGTATGATATTATCTCCGGTTTACATAAAAATATATATTTTTCTAACATGTACCGTGGAAAGGTTACATGAAGTTTAGAAGTTTAAACTTATTATAGCTCTGCTTCTTTTTCCACTATTTGTAGAGTAAATATTTCCAGGGGAGAATGGGGGTGAACACAACCAAATCAATCAAACAAAATAAAAACCTAAAAAAACTTTAAAAAAACCCCACAAAATCGCTTTTTAAAAAGTATTAGGATAATTTGATATACAATCTATGTAAAGTTATTATTTTTAATGAAATGCATACATAATGATAAACCTAGAGAAATAATTTTACACAGGAATTTGAATTGTGTTGATATCCACATGATCTGTAAGCAACACCAAGTCTCTGGATTCATCTCAAAGACCTCTACTTCTTGGACTATCAAAAGAATTGATGACAGTTGCAAACCTCACAACCTTGAGGGAAGGGAAGGGAAGGGAAGAAGGGAAGG
>NW_009695985.1:9893-15472 GCF_000703405.1 Apaloderma vittatum
GACTCAGCGCCTTCAGCCTTTCCTCATAAGGGAGACGGTCCACTCCCCTTTGGCCTCTGGTTGCTTCTACAGAAGTAAACGTGGGTTTCTTAAATCCTGTGCTACATGTGCCAGGCTGGCTGACCCAGATTTGTTCAGATATTCTAAATGCCACTAGACAGGTATTATACATCAGATCCCTCAGTAGAGCCTTTCTTTCCTCAGGCTCATGTAATCTGTAAACTTCCTTAGGCTGCATTTGATCCTCTCGTCCAGACCATTAATCAAAATGTTAAAGAGAACTGGCCCCAGTCCTGAGCCCTGGGGACACTGCTTGTGACTGACTGCCAACTGGATTTAACTCCATTTGCCACCACTCTTTGGGCTTGACCATCCAGTCAGTTTTTCACCCACTGAAGGGTATGACGATTCAAGCCATGAGCAGCCAGTTATTCCAGGAGAAATGCAATAGAAAACTGTGTCAAAGGCTTTACTAAAATCCAAATAGACAGTACCAACAGTGTTTCTCTCATCCACTAAGTAGGTCACCTCTTCACAGAAGGAAATTAGGTTAGTCAAGCGAGACCTGCCTTTCACAAGCCCATGCTAACCAGACCTGATCTCCTGACTTCCTGTATATGTCTCATGATGGCACTCAATATGATCTACTTCGTGAGATTCCCCAGTACCAGCTGCCTTTCACAAGCCCATGCTAACCGGACCTGATCTCCTGACTTCTTGTATATGTCTCATGATGGCACTCAGTATGATCTACTTCGTGAGATTCCCCAGTACCAAGATCAGACTGACAAGCTTGTAGTTCCCTGGATTCTCCTTTTGGCCCTTTTTGTATACGTGTGTTACATTTGCTAACCTCCAGTCCTTTGGGATCTCCCTGCTTAGCCAGGACTGCTGGTAAATTGTTGAAAGTTGCTTGGTGAGCAATTCTGCCTGCCCAGTACCCTTTGGTGGATCCCATCTGGCTCCATAGACTTGTGTGTGCCCATGT
The DNA here is from genome assembly GCF_000703405.1 of Apaloderma vittatum. Lineage (NCBI taxonomy): Eukaryota > Metazoa > Chordata > Aves > Trogoniformes > Trogonidae > Apaloderma > Apaloderma vittatum. The sequence continues at coordinate 10,882 of NW_009695985.1, forward strand.
TAGCTGGTAACCATTTCTCCTTGGATTATGGAGGCTTCATTCTGTTTCCCATCCCTGTCTTCCAGCTCAAAGGTCTATGTACTTTGAGAACAACTGGTCTTACTATTAAAGGCGGGTGCAAGGAAGGAGTTAAATACCTCAGCCTTTTCCTCATATTTCACCACTATGTTTCCCCCTGTAACCAATAAAGGATGAAGATTCTTCTTAGTCCTCCTTTTGTTTCTAATGTATTTATAGAAACATTTTTAATTGTCTTTTAAAGCAGACCAAAAAAAGTTCTGGTCAGTCCCCTTCTTACTTCCCTTGAAAATAAAAACTGTCATTTCATGATTGCTACGCCCAAGACAGCGTCCAACCACCATATCACCCACAAGTCCCTCTCTTTCACAAATAACAGATCCAACAAGGTGTCTTCTCTAGCTAGCTCACTCAACAGCTATGTCAGGAACTTATCTTTCACATATTTCCTCTCCACTGTATTTTATTTTCAGCAGACATCTGGCAAATTGAAGTCACCCATGAGGACAAGATCTAGCAATTATGAGACTTCTCCCAGCTGCTTACAAAATATTCCATCTGCCTATTCACCCTGGTTGGATGGTCTGTTAAGAGACTCACATGGTGTTATCTATATTCTTGTCCTTCCCACTGATTGTTACCCACAAACATTCAACCATATTTTCACCATCATTAAGCTCTAGATGACCAAAACACTCCCTAACTTACACGGCTACACCACTGCCTCTCCCTTCTTGCCTATCCCTTCTTAAGAGTTTATAGTCATCCGTTGCAACAATCCAGCTCTGTGAGTCATCCCACCATGTTTTTATGATGGCAATATGTCATAGTTTTCCTGCTGCACAACAGCTTCCAGCCCTTTCTGTTTGTTGTCCATGCTGCTTGCATTACTGTACTTTTAGCTAGTTAGCTAGCAACTTGTTGATCTATCTAGTTCCTATCTATAAATAAAATATGATTGACACTTGCTAATTGAATTCTTCTTAACGGAAGTGATTGCCAACAACTTATTTCTCTTATTAGATATATGTTAGCACCATCTGTCTTCCGGAGGTTTGTTTTGTGTTTGTTTTGTTTTTTTTTTTGTTACTGATGGCATAAACTATATTTTGAATATTTTTTTCTGGGTGTTAAAAATTACAGTTTTAAGTGAGTAGCTCTATCCCTTTATTTTAGGAGGAATGTAAAATATTTAAAAATATTTCTACGTAGATATAGTGGTCTTATCAGAAATAAGCGACAAAATACCTTCTACATAATTGCATGAATATCTATCTGGCACATCCTTCAGATGACCACAGGTACTAATTTATTAATGGACATCTACCAACTAGTATATTTTTGGGTTTTGAAAATAGAAATTCTCTGTCATTTCTTGCAACAAATTAAGTAAATTAACTAGTTATGCACAAGATTCCTGGGATCACAACCAAAAAAAAAAGAAGAAGAGGAAGAAGAAAAGAAGAGGAAGAAGAAAAGAAGAAGAAGAAGAAGAAGAAGAAGAGGAAGAAGAAGACGAGGGAGAAGAAGAAGAAGAAGAAGAAGAAGAGGAAGAAGAAGAAGACAAGGGAAAGGAAGAAGAAGAAGAAGAAGAAACAACCAATACCACCAGAGAGTCCAGCAGAGAATATTTCAACTAGGTGCTGCTCTGCAGTTCTTCTATTTCCATTGCTCCTGTCTTTTCTCCACCTTTTCACTGTAACTTGTTTGTATTTTCTTCGAGTTTCTTTGCATAAACTCCTCCTCACAGTCACCTATGCTGCACATGTGGTCCCTTTTTTGGGGGGTCCAGGAGGGTTGCTCTCACTGAGCCTTCCTCTTCAAGTCATCTTTCTCAGTATCACCGCTGGTAACCCCGCTGGGCGGGCATGCGTCTTTCAGTGTTGGTTATATAACTTTGGGAGTCTGGCACTCCATCCTTGGAGGTTCCATATTCTTTTGCAAAATGTTGCAAAAGACCTACAGTCCCAGCTACCTTCAAGTCCTCGCAGGTGTTAGTTGCTACAAATGTTGCAGAAATTTTGTTAATTACTACAGAAGCAGTTTGTTGTGATGAGCCTTGTAGTTTCAAACTACTGCATGTGGGCAATGCTGAGACAGTCTTTTCTTTCCTTGAGTCCCACAGAAGGTAATCTCTTCTTATGGTTGTTGACCAGCTGCCTTCATGAATCTCACTTAACTTTTCTCACTGACTAAAAGGACACTATATGTGTAATATCCAATTGCGTAAGTATGGGTTAAAGTGCCCTATATGACCTCAGGTTTCTGAAATATCTACATGTAGCTTGGAGACCTGAGGTAGAAAAAATGTGACAGCCATCCACTTTTAAAACAGCATTAGATTTTAAATTTAGTAAGATATTAAAAATATAGATGTCTGTAGAAGGAATTAGCAAACACTAAAACTGTGTACACTGGTGTGTAGATGTATGATTTACAAATTCCAAAAGCTGGATAATAATCTGATATGCAAAATTTAGATGAAATGACAGTATTGTGATTTAAGACAGCAACCTGTGCTGAAGTGACCACTGTAAAATTATCTTAGAAGTCAGAGACAGACTGGTTTGAATGAGAAGCTGCTGATCATTTTATATTAAAAGTAATACTACAATTATAATTGTCAATTTCCTAATAGGGGAGAAAGACTTTGAGTTTTTATATATTTCTGTGAATGCACTAGAACAATGGCATCCAACACTGAAAAAACCGCAACAACTTGACCTAGCTTTTTCAGAAGTAATTTACCTGAATGTGGACTGAAATGGAACTGGACTAATTAGTCAATGAACACAAAGTAGGTCATTTCCAAGCAGTTAATGACTGAAAAAGCCTTTTAAAAGAAGAAAATTGTCACTGGGGTGAAATACATGGGAATTTTCCCATTTTCAGGTTTGAAATGCTTAAAATTCATCTAATAACTACAACACAAGAGCCTATTCAAATAAAAAGTTTGTGAAGTTTTATCAAAACACTAACTTATAATGGTTTGTTATAGTCATTATATAGTTAAATAAGTATCTGTTTTTTTCTCCTTAAGGAATAATAACACATTAAGCCAAATATTCTTAATGAAAGTAGATTAAAATATTTATCATTGTCTTCTGCCAGATGATAAGAAAATAATTTTGCATAGTTCTTCCCCAAACTACTTTGTTTGGTAGATATTATTCTCTCTGTTAATAGTATGAGAAGCAGATTGACTTTGTACTCCTGTGTTTCAAACTGAAATTCTGTACATACCACAAACACAGAACAACTAAACCACTTAAATTTCACTGGATTTATTTTTTAAACTTATAATTTAATGTTCTAAAGATATCAGAACTCCTACCACTATAAAACTATTCTTAGACTCTTGTTATCAAAATCTCACCAACCTAATTTACTTCTAATGCTTGTATATTGAAACTATATGTATTCAGAATGAGTAAAACCCCACAGCATTCATATGAGAAAAAGAAACAATTAATTTTTTCACATTAAACAAAAAGAAAAAATGCAAAAATCATGCAATCGTTTGGACTTTGTTTCTCTCCCCAAAATCTCTTTAATTCTTCCCTGGTTTTCTTTTACCCGTGATATAAATGCTGGAATGATGTGAGTTTTCATATACCTCCAAAAACTTTATTTGGCAAGCAAGACACTTCTGAGAGATGTTGGGTTTGAATACTCTCAGAATAGAATAATAATTAATTCCTGGTCTTCTGGGTTTGGGGTAAGTTCCATCAGGATTTTGTAGAAAGGATTATAGCTTTCAGGTTTTTGTTCAAAAAAAAAACAAACAAAAAACCCCCAAAACCTGCAATATCACTAATTACTGCTTAATGAAGGAGTTCAGTACCATTAGCATGTCAGGCTTGTTTTGAATGTATTATGAATGTAACCTCTTCAAAAAACAAAGCAGAAGAATGAATTATTTCTTAAACTGAGACAGCATTGAGTTTTGACTACACACGTAGAAGATTGTCAGCATTTACAAGTGCAAATATCTCAGAAAATGTACACAGCTTTAACATTTCCACTATTAGGCAAAACAAATGTTTTACAAGATCATGTTTTTACAATTTTTTTTTAGTTAGATACTGTAATTCTATTTATACAAGGCATATATATTCCCTAGGTGATCCTGCTCTGGCAGGGGAGTTGGACTAGATGATCTTTCGAGATCCTTTCCAACTCCTGACATTCTGTGATTCTATGAATCTATGATTCATAGATTCTATGATTCTATGATTCATTTTTGTAGATATAGAAATGTTTCCATGTTTTATACAAGGATTTGATGTCTTCATAACTTAGATATTCAAATTCATCCGGGCAAAAGTTGAATTTGAATACTGATCCAGTAATTTCACAGGAAAAAAAAAAATAAGGTGTTAGATGTTGTTTAGTTGTTTAGGATGTCTTTGTCCTTGTGCCTGTTGGTGCGGGGTTGACTCAGCACTTTCTAGAGTCCCTTGCGTCATCCCTGCACTGGTGGAGGTTTGGGGGTAGGCAGGGCTTGGAGATGTGGCTGCAAGAAGCTGGGAGAGCGAGGGGGGACCCTCCTCAGAAGCCTCTGCAATTCCCC
>NW_009695985.1:15503-52385 GCF_000703405.1 Apaloderma vittatum
TTTCCCAGTAATTTCCCCCATAATGCGGCGGGAATTTGACAGGGTAAAAGGCGATCACCCTGGGTGGTTAGGTGTACTTTTCATCCTTCTGCAGAAGGTTGCTGAGTGTGCCATGGTCCGTCCTGGATCCAAGGGTGGTGACCTTTCGAACCTGAGTCATTGTCCTGAAAGCTCAGGATGTGACAGCACACAAATTTAATTTTCTAATACTTTAAATTATTTTCTTCTTACAAACTATGGATGTATTGTGTCTTCATATAAATCAGAAATTAAGTTAGCTAAATATACATTGCAGTGAGAAAAGGTAAAGTTTCACACCACTCAGATTCTGCTCAGGCCTCTGAAAGGCACTTTGAACTAAATGAAGTTCAGTCAATGTGTTTCACATGATTAAAAGGATGAGTACAGTCATTAACATAACTGACTAATGGACTAGAGGGTTCTAAAACTCCCAAATGCCATCATGATGAAATGAAGGCATTTTCTTATTAATTTTACTGCATAGATCTTAGCTGAAGAATCAGGAATCTGTTATTACTTTGGAACTTCTCAGGCTGTGTAGCTGTCATGGGTGCAGAGTGATACTGTTTACCCTGTGACTTGCAGCCTCATCTTTAACATTCTATCTATAGTACTAAAGGTAACTTCTGTTTCATATTTCACAAGTTAAGATGTATATTTTCATGTAGCTTGTGATGTTTCTTCAGGTTTATCTTATTAGTCAGGAGTTAACATAAATTCTGCACTCATCAGAATTCAAGTTATTATCAAAAAAGATGCAGATATACTCTACCTCGATGCACTCTTCTCCTTTGACCCATTAAAAGATAATGTTATTTATCTAGTAGATAATTAGTTGCATAAATTTCTGTAGAATCTAATTTCAGTGTTCAACGCATATTGTATTTCTAAGGTTGTATTACTTAACCCACGTTGCTGGGTTAAATATTCCAGTTCAATAATAACAGGTAAACATAAAAATATTTAATTAAATTAAGATATGTATCTGCATATTCTAGAAGAAAAATGTATTCTGAGAGCAGATTCTGGTAACTGTTGTATGAGAGAGTATGATTTATGAAACTAGCAACTCTTTAAATAAGGAAGAAGATGACTAAACATCATGCGTTCATTACCCTTGACGTGAAACTTTGTATTTTTAGCAGCAAAGATTGTAAACTATTTTCCCATTTACTTGATCTGTTTTCCTGCTTCATAAATTTAGAAGTTGATTCTCACAAACTTATGAATCATAGCCTTAAATGTTTCTAGGCTTCCTTACCACATTAAGAGTTAAAGATTCTCCTGTAGTTTATTCACAGTCTATATTTGCCTTCTGGTGTATTTATAGACAGAAATAAAATATCTGTTTCCCAGTCTCCATTGCTAAAGTAATAGTAGCTCCCAAAATAAGAGTTCTAGCATACTATATTCATAGTAACATCTCCTTCCATTCACTCCATTATCCAAATAACTGGGCAATTATTTTATACAAGATGGGAGACCTACATCAACAAAAAGATGTGAACAAACTATGAACAAAAGATATGAACAACAAAGACACGTCACTCAGACTTGGAAGGCAGATGTTCTAGTCAGTATCTTCTACATTACGACCTAATTTCTAAAGATTATTCTGCTGCGGATTTGAAGACCCACACATCCAGCTGAGCCCAATGACTTAGATGACAGAATGTGTTTTCAGAAATTCTCTTTACATTATGATTCAATGTTACTAATGTCAGAATGATCTGCTAATGGGATAGCAATTTGTGAGTTTTCTAGTGGCAAATACAAATATCAAACCATATTGGTAATCTGGGCTGGAATTAACACACGAAATAATGTGTTCACAAATTAGAGTAATGTCATAGCTAACTGTCTCAGAAATAAAATAAAATCTCAGTGTAAACCTATATAGATAAGAAGTAACTTTCTTGTTACCAAGTAATTTCTTTTCATTATTGATAACAATTCATTGCAACTATACAACCCACAAAAAAATTGAGACAGCAATATTCTTAAAATACGGTGGAATTTTAAAAAAAGTGAACCTTTTAATTTACTGTCTAAATTTGGAGGAGGAAAGAGTCAGTAGCAGCTAAGTTTCAAATTATCTTTTTCCAATAAAAACTAACAAATTAATATTAAAAAAGTTCATTGTCTCAGTCACAAGAAATAACAGATAAGATTTACAAAATAAACATTCCTTTTCTAGAAAAATCTGGGAAGTGAAAGTGATGCTTCTATTAAACAAATGGCTGAAGCAGTTCCATGAGATGCTGGAGAAATAACTTAAAAATCCCACCTTTGCTGAGGTGGCTACAGTACACAAATTCTGCATTTCAGTCCCATGACTTCTGACTAATCTGGGACAGAGTTTTCTCTCAAGAATTTCCATTTTGCATGCAGTAATTAAAAATACATAGATCCAGAGTTAGATCCCAGCTGGAGGGGAGAAATATCCCAATGAATATATGTGTATTTAATTCAAAATGGAACGGAATCCTCAGACATTTCAGATACAGCTCTATTCCTAGTATTTCCTCAATCATTTTAGTTTTCTGTTCACCAGGTTATTGTATCTAGGATGTAAAGATGTGATCATATTTTTAGTATAGGGTTGTGGGTGTTTTCAGGGTAAAAACCTGTTTACTTACTTGTTTACTTCCAGAAGGTGAATCAAAGGAACTATTGGAGAAATACAGTGAAAAGAGGATTATAGGAAAACTAGCAGATGATTGCATCTAAGCAAAGGCAAAGCTATTCCTTAACAGTAGTCAAGCATTGTAGAAATCTACTGAAGCAGTTAAAGACCAATTGATATCAGCTCTGCATTTGGATGAAAGCTGAAAGACGACTGAGTCTGTGCAAGAACCAAAGGTAAAAAGTACACAGTGAAGAAGACTACAAGCCTTCATCCCCACGACCCTCAACGACCACCACCAGGTTGCACTGCGCAAGTGCAGTTGGGAAGAATTTATGTAAATGACATGGTAGAATTCATTTTAATATGAAACGGGACAGGTTATGCATCTGTATAGCCGTATTGTGCAACTCTATGAATATGTAACATCTTATCATATATATCCAAGGCAAACACCACGTTGAGGCACGCATGACTTTGGTGGGATACCACCGTGCTGCCCAGTGCTGAATAAACGTACCTACTTTACAATCTAATCAATTGTGGAGTCTGTTTTCCGCATGTCATACAGAAAATCACATCAATTACCAAAGCAGAACTTTTTATGTATGTTCAGAAGAGTGGCCTACAAAGTCTACTTAAATAGAACACTGCAGTCCCACAGGTAAGTATGTCTAGAGGCACAGGTTCTAATTATCTAAACTTAGTGAGAGCATTTGTCAAAACAAAGTTAGAGGAGATGGTTTTTCTAACATCACTGTTTAGTAATTTGAACTTTATCTCAGGAACTAATCTAGAGAAAATCAAGCGAAATGAAACATGATTTGACAACCTACTGCTTAAGTTACTCTACGGATTGCAGAATCTTTATCCATTCACTGTAACTGTTTTATTCTAGAATAGAGGTGGAGGGTTGCCTTATTTTTAATCCAGAGACTCCCAGGAGGAGGCAAATGTTTCTTCTTTTGTTAGCTCATGTCGGTGATTATGATTAAAAGGCATGTGATTTATCAGCTTCTTTCCACCTACATATCAAACTTCTTGACATGCTAATTTTCAGTCTAGGCATTTCGTGTAACTGAATTCCTCTCCACTCTGTCCCCGTTCTCACTCTTTACTCCACTTTCTTTGGCAGATTGGTGTCCAAAGAAATGAGTTGTCTTTGCTGTAGCAAAGAATCACACTTTGGTCATTTCAGAATTGAAGTCTCCAGATTTAGGGCTCTAAGACTCAGTAAGTGTGCAACACTGAACATTCAACTGAATATGAAAGAGAATTTTTTCATTCTGATTATTAACATCTCTGAAAAAAAATTTTTGGGTTGCGCCCTCCTTCTCTGAATTTTTATTCTTAGATTATGCTTAGATTATCAGCTGCGGTGAACCGGTGACCAGGTTCTTCATTTGTACTATGCATATGAAGGTACTATAGTAAGAATAATTTTAAAATAATGAGCATAATTTGATGAATGCTATGTAACTTTTGTGGCATGAAGTTTTAAGTCAAAGCAGTGTCATACTGAGAAAGAGACATATCTATTCACTCATGGCCATAGAGTGATGTACTCACAGATTGGAAGCCTTTTTTTTTCAAATAATAATAAAAATACCCAGCATTTAATAAGAACAGATCATACTTAAACCACTTAACAAACATAAACTTACTAATTAATTGTAGAAGTAGAGCATGTAAATGGGCTGAGCATATCATCGTGGAAAATTAACTACATCATTGTCTTGGTTTGAATTCACCAATCCAACAGCAAAGAACAATGCACCCTCTCTCTTACTCCCGTCCCCTCATTTTTTGAGGATGAGGAGGAGAAATTTCAGTAAAAGACTAAGAGTCCTGAAATTAAGGACAGGGATGGCTCAGTTGCCTATTATTGTCATATCAAAAACAGAGTAGAATTGGGGAGAAAACATCAGTTTGATTTAGACACTATCAGTTTACTAATCAATTAGATTAGAGCAAGATACTGAGACAATCAATACAACCAGATCTTAAAAAAGTCACCTTCCACACACTCCTCTCTTTTTTCTGGCTACCTCCTCCTCTCTGACAGCAAGGGAAGAGGGGATGGGCATTGCAATCAGTCTGTTATGTGTTGTTCATGTTCCTTCCTCTTCAGGTAGAGGACGTCTGCAGTCTTCCCTTGCTCCAACATCATGTCCCTCTCCTGGGAGCCTGTCCTCAAACGTCTCCAATGTAAGTCCTTCCCACATAGTGGTAGTTCTTCTCAAAGTGCCCCAGTGTGGATCCCTCCCATGGGCTGCAGTGATGGACTGCAGTGACGGACTGCTCTAGGGTGGACTTCCCTCAGTCATGGCACGTTTGGGCACATCCTCTCCTCCAGTGTGGAATCCTCCATGGACTGTAGTCTGGATTCTGCACCATCCTTAATATCCTTCTTCAAACCCTCAACCTGTCATTTCACAATGAGCCTCAACAAAATTTCTGTTCTGATGCACCTCTCCCCTTCCTTCCTCTTCATTGACCTTGGAGTCCACATGGCAACTTTCCTCACCTCCCCCACCTCTCCAAAACAAAGAACTTCCCAACACAAAGGAACTTTCCCAGCAGTTCTTCCCCTCTTAAATGTTGATCACAGAGGTACTGATTGGCCTTGATCATAAGGGTACTGATTGGCTTGATCTTGGCCAGAGGTAAGTCTGACTCATAGCTGGGAGAGGCTCTGGAAGTTTAACACAGGAGCCACAATTGTAGCTCCCCCACTACCAAAAAACCTGTTAGATACAAATCCAACACAATAACTAAAATAATGTTGAGGATGTTCTAAAGCTAGAGTCAGTGAACCAAGACAATGTTAAAGGGAAAGGAAAGGAAATACCATAGTCTTTCACTGATGTGTTTCCTTATTTTAACATAAGGTTAGAAAAAGGCCATCGCATGAATACTTCTATTGATGTAAGAAATTGCAATGAGGGGTGAGAAAAATAAGATTGCCTCCAAGGTACTGTGCCAGCAGGTTTTATTTTTTTGACAATGTATTACATAGGAAATATATCCCAAATTTAAATTATTTTGAAAGAAGAGAGAAATTAAAAATAAAAATTTTATTCATGAGATTGTACATATAAAAGTGGCATTTTGAAGTAGTTCTATTCATGCAGATTAGGTTGATATTACATATTTGTTATATAAAGTGCCTAAACTGTTCCAAAAGAAGATACCATGTTTCAGGGCTCTCACAGCAACTGAGTACTCATTAAAGTACAGAGCTCAACACAGTGCAGGTCTGTGAATCTTGTAATATTTTCTCTTCAGTGTTGCAATACGACTGAGCAATCAGTTCTACTGAAGTAAGCTAATTATGAGTCATAGCGTTCTCTACTTTTTTTAAGGAAAAGAGAGAAGGGAAAGGAAGACAGAGAGCAAAGAGAAGGAGGAAAGAGAGGGAAGGAGGGAATAAGAAAGGGTAAAAAGAAAGAAGTAATAGAGGAAAGAGAGGAAGGAGAGAGGAAGGAGAGAGAAGAGAGAGAGAGATAGCGTGACTGTGAGATTAGAGATTTGTTACTATTTAAAGCTTATTAAAAACACAGAATTTAAGTCACATAAGAGACAAAACAGATAAGAACACAGGAAGATATAGAAACTCTAAGAAGAGATGCAAAGACGGATATGTATTGGATTGCTTGAATGTCAATCAAAGAGGTATGGAAGGGTTCTTTCTCTTGAGCTACTTTGATTTTCCCAATGTCCCATCCATGAGAGCTCATTTTCCATCTTTTTCCTTTTCTTGTCTAGTTAGCATTCGCTGTCCTCTTCCCAGCTCAGTTTTCTCTTCTAGTTTCTCTGATTTTCTTTTTCTCGTGAAGAACCTAGAAACTTTTCCACTGAATAGTATTCTGAGACAGGTAAATCCATGATAAAGTTGAACTGATTCTTCTCTTAATCAAAGATGGTTCATGTTACAGGGACTGATAGAGTCCTGATCAAGCTCTTCAGATATTTGCTTTCCAGAGTGACTGGAGACATCTACCAGGGGCATGTAGAAGTTGCCAGATAGAAAGAAACCATCTGGAACAGAAAATGATGTTTCGCCAAACTTCCGCCCTAGTTCTTCAAGGCAAATCCCTTGGATGGGTTTACTCAGCTTAGCTGTTCTGTTGAGATCATTTCATGAAGTGCGATGGCCAGCATGCATCAGACTTTTGCAGAGGTGCAGGCTGGTTGGTGTCTTTGCCCTGCAACAGCAGTCCCAATTTCTGAGGTGCGGTGCTTTTGTTGTCACACTCTCTGTAGACCTGACATAACTTTACAGTTTCTGCTTCTGTCTGTAGTGCTGGTGACTCCATCACACCCAGCAACCTTGACCCCAAAGAATTCCTCATAGCTCTTAATGAGGAAGTGCACTAGTCACATCACCTGCATGCAGAAAATCAATAGTTTATTCTTTTCATCTGCAAGTACATGGAAACCATCAGTCACTGTGGAACAAGCAGGCTGCTCTTCACACTTTCTTTTACTGATCTTCTGCAGGGTACTCATCCACTACTCTTAGAGGTAGACATCAAGGAAGTTGTCAGGGATGATTAATATTTCTGGAGTGTTTCTGTATTTCCTTGATTCATATTACTTGTTTCAAGTTCACCACCTTGCAGGAATAATTCAAATGGCAAGACCACTGCATTTCAGTATGCTCTGACTCTTTAATTAATATTTTGTTCAAAATACTGCTTCAAGAAAGCTTCAGCCACAGGCATCATAATTCCCCAACAGAATCCATATCAATAGAAATATCTAATTATATTGCCCTTCTGTAATTTATTAGAAAATCATGTCCATTTAGGTGTCAGCTTTTGTCAGCTACTTGAATGATGAATAGATATAAATGAAGGAAGGCAGTCAGGAAGGCAGATGGGCATTGCTCGTGTGTGTTGATGGATCCTGCCATCATCACCTGTGCTCTGCCTGTCCTGGTCAGACACTGCAGGACTGTGCTGTGCCAGTGAGGGCATGGCTTATGCTGAGCAATCTGTTCCTGCAACTCCCTGACACATTAGCATTTGACTCTGGCGGTGAGGTTAAGACTGTCAGCAATTCTAGAGAAGACTACTTTAGTATTTTCAGAAAAAACTCAATTTTACTTTTTACACTAAAAATAATATATCACTTAAGATCAAAAATACATCTTTCCACATTTGATTTAAACTTTTAGATTCAATTTTGGGACTTTTAGGCTGTTTGTTAGAGCAAGAAGTTTGATCTCAGTAAAAACTAAATGTAACATTTTATTTCATTAGAGGAAAAAACTTTCAGTAACTTACTTTGATGGGCTTACCGAGTCAAATGGACTTTTTTGACCATCACAACATTGCATCAGTATTCAATATTCTCTGCTTATCAGCTTATTTCTGAACTTGTTTTAAGCCAAATTTATAAAACTTGCAAAACTGACACAACCAATAGGAATTCCAACAGAAGTTATCTCATGTAAACAGCATGTCAACAAGAGTTGTTTTTAAGATTGTACTCACAAAAAGTTATTACTCTCCACATGTGTATACATTGCATACCTGAGTAATGACCAGAAAAAAATCCTGATACATAGTAGTTCTTTTTTTAATCATTATTCCTAAATACCTTGGTCTTTGTCTAAATGTTCTAGATGCAGTGCTCTGCATAATTCTTTCCATACTTATATGTTCCAAAACTGAAATGGAGAAATGTCGGCCAAGTTACGTTACGATCAGTAGTTAGTAGTAGGAAGTCTAACAAAACACAGAATCACAATATGTAAAATGCATTTATACAAAATTATCCAAAATTATTCTTCTGTTGCTTACCTAAACTATAACTAATGATGAATTAAAAAATTGAGCATCAGTTAGAAAGCCAGTAGCTTTGGTAAGGGAGCATAATCAGAAGAGAATTTCTCCATACAAGAGAGAAAAAGAACTAAGATTTATGTCGGGAAATATGGAAATAAACTCTTCCCCACAAATTTGTGCACAGAAACTATAGCCAGAAAGTTTAGGTAAGATATTGCTAAAGCTGCAGGTTTTATAACATAGCAATTTCTACCTTCATTCTTTATCACTAAACCTTTTGGATATCAGCAGGTTGTGGTTAAAAATTTGTACAACCCGTTATTTTTTTTTCTATTTGAAAGTAATCTTTTCTAGATTCCTGCCTAATAGCAGGAGTAATTAGGGGTGCAGGAGTGATTAGGGATGCAGCAAGGAAATGAACTATGGGAAAGGGTGGTTTAAGACAGTGAACCAGAATAGTAACCTGCATAGGCAAAAGTATGAGTAATAGAGGACAGAATCTCAGCTGGACTGTGTTGGGACCCTTGCAGAAACTTGAGCAAGTCCTGGCAGCTGTATTGGGCCTTGTGCTTAGGGTTCTGATGTGACTTTCTACAATGGAGTGGCTACACTAGTGTACAAGGGAAAAGCAATGGATGTCATCTAAATAGAGCTGTGTAAGGCATTTGACATAGTCACCTATCAGTTTGATGGATAAGGAATTGGTAGGATGGCCACATCCAGGGAGTAGAACCTCCCCACAGATAGGATGCACACAGCCTGTAGTGACTGCCCATTAGCAATCTATCCAAATGGGGTTCCAGAATTTGAAGGAGTACAGGATTTACTCACTCATCAGCTGTATTTCTCTTTCGATATCTATTTTTATCATTAAAGAAGTTTTGTTACTCTATGTGTTTCTATGCCTTTCTTACTGAAATCTAGAAAGAATCCTCTACCCCTCCTTCTCCCCAGTGGAGAAAATGGACCTAGATGAAATCTTACAGATGAAATTTTTTGCATGCCTGCATACCACACTCTCCAGCCTCAAAATTGTCTGTTGATGCCAAAACACCTATTTATGTGAGAGTAGGATTTCACTCAAAGCATTTTAAAACTTCTATGGAATTTGAAAAAGGAGTTTAATCCCATCAAAAGTCAAATGCCTTATTTTTTGATGTGGTTATTCATTTCTAGTGCTGGAGAAATCAAAGTTAAGAAACTTTTCAGATGTAATGGTTTAATTCTTAAAAAAGTTATTCCAGAATGTTTTTAGCAGGAATTACATATCTGTGTGAGAAATATACAGTAGGAATGCCATCTATGGTACAACTATTCTTCCAAAGCAAGGAAAATTTAAAGGATTCCTAATTATTATTTTTTAATAAAAAATAATTTAATAATAACCTTTCCATGATTTTTGGTAGATTTCAGGATAGAATATTTTATATTTTTGTCAGTCACTCAATAAGAATTCCATGATTTATTTGTGATTTAATCGTTTCTGGGAATATAGTTCAAACACACAGCAATATAACCTTCATACTTCACGATATTTTCCCATATATATTTTGAAAACTTTCCAAGTAATGCATGCAGAAGCAATTCTTACAGGTAAATTATATAATTACTTTACTACATCTCTTCCTTCACAAGGTAAACAAAGCACTTACTGAAGTTATGCAAACATTTACTCTGTGGAAATGTCATTGTTATCCTCCATGATACAGATAAATTCATTCTTATAAAAAGTAATAGTAGCCAAGTGTTACCTAAAGGAGTAGAAACAAAAAGGAAAAATATATTTGGTTTGTGTGGCAAGGTTTTGGTAGCAGGGAGATTACAGATCTAGCTTCAGTGAGAAACTGCTAGAAGCTTTTCCTATGTCCAATAGGGCTGATGCCAGCCAACTGCAAGATGGACCCGCTGCTGGCCAAGGCTAAACCTACCAGCAACAGTGGTAGCATCTCTGTGATAATATATTTAGAAGAGGAAAAAAACTGCTGTGTGACAGCTGGGAGAGAAGAGTGAAAATATGTGAGAGAAATAACATCATGCTGGAGCAGTCTGTTCCTGAAGGACTGCACCCTGTGGAAGGGATCTATGGTGGAGCAGTTTGTGAAGAACTGCAGCCTGTGGAGAAGCTAATGGAGGACTGCCTCCTCTGGGAGGGACACCACGTTGGAGCAGGGGAGCAGCATGAGGAGGAAGGAGAGGTAGAGACCATGTGTGATCAAACTTACAGCCCTCACTGCACATTCTCCTGCTCCACTGAAGGGGAGGAGGTAGATAAAACTGGGAGTGCAGTTGATCCTGGAAAGAACGGATGTGTGGAGGGAAGATGTTTTAAGATTTTTACTTTTTGTTATTCTACTCTGACTTTTGATTGGCAATAAATTAAATTAATTTCCCTGAGTTGAGTTTGTTTTGCCCATGACAGTAACTGGTGAGTTATCTCACTCTGTCTTTATCTTTACTCACAAGATTTTAGTTAGATGTTCTCCCCTTTGTCCAGTTGAGGCAGGAAGAGACAGAGTGGCCTTGGTGGGCACCTGGCATCCAGTCAAGGTCAACCCTCCACAAAGAGAACTAAAACTAGTTCAATCAATATTCAGTATTCCACAGACAACAAGATGTTAAGAAGTATGCGATGAAAAAGAATCTGTGCTTACTATCTACCTTTACAGCTAACTTCTTATTTCTTGCAGATGTGAGGAATCTTAAAAAAGTTACACTGTCCTAATTTCATACCATATTTGTTTTTTCCTTTTATTTGTTTATACTCTTAAAATCTACAGATCATTTTAAAGTCCCTGGCACAAATAGATATAGGTTGTCAACACTGTCTGCCCTGGTGAGGAAGTTTGCTCTTTCTATCACAGAGTCCGTGTGTCATTGTCTCCATTAAATAAAATTTCCAGCTCAAGTGTCATGGAGTAAGCAGACTGGGATTCTGACTTCAGTTTCCTTCAGTGTGTTAGATGGCATAGCATAACTGAGATAAAGAATAACTTGGAGTATAAAAGGTCATTGATACACAACCATATCAAACCTCTGAGTATTGTAGGCTGATGACCCTCATTAATCAGTAATTTTATATATCTCTTGAGCTGTTGCATTAAAGCATACAGTGGTGACTCTGTCATTACCTCACTGTCTACCTGAAAAAACAAATTTACTGCCCCATCACAATCAAATTCCAAACTCCAGAAATTACAGTTATTTATTTTCCAGCAGTCTGATTTGAAATATGTGTTACATTCTATAAAAACTTGGCTCAGTAGCAGAGAGAAAGGTGGAGATGAATGCTTACCTGATTGTTGCACTCTGAACAAGGAAGCTGAACCTTCCTTCAGACTAAATGGGTATGCAGAGCTGGAAAAAGCTTCTAAAGTTCAAGATGGGAAAGGAGGGAATGAGACATTAATGAGGAGGGGAAATACTGAGACAGTAATCCACAGTCAAAACATAGAGATGGAGAGAGACAGAGAGAAGGGGAGCAAAAAATGTGTGAAAAGAAAGAAAAACCGTTTTTTTACACACTCCAAAGGGACTATATGGAGTTTACTACAAGCCAGGAAGCCATTAAGAGTTACTGGGCTGAGAATAGGACTGAAGAAAATGGTCTATCCTGCCAAGACTGGCATGGTGAGCTGTAGAGCAAACTCCTTCCAAACAATCTGTTTTTATCCTCTCACTCTGAGTTTTATTTGAAAAAACTTGGCTTTTCTTTTGTTCAAACAAAACTGAGCTTTAAACATTCAAAAATTCTTTTAGCGAAATTTATAAGAACAGTGAAACTTGAAGCATATTTTTCATTAATTAACTTAATTGAAAAATTCAAGATTCTTTAATACTAAGAATCAAAATATTTTTGGCATAACTAAAGTAACATTTCAAATACAAGGCAGATCAATTAAGGTGTGTGTGAATATCTGTGGTACTTAAAAAGCAAAATTTAACCTGACAGTAATCGAAACATGGCAGGTACTTTTTTTTTTCCTCCCTTCAAAAATTAAACAATTATTGATCTGAGAGGTGGTAAATACAGATGAAAGGAGCTGTGAAACTGTATTTATAACTGTATGTTCACATATAAGAATAATCTTTGCATTAGTAATCACCAGAAAAGCAGAGGTACAAATTCTTTTGTATGTGTCTGTGATTCAAAAATTAACTGAAGACAGACCTATTTTCTTTGCCCCAAAAAGGAAAGTAGACACACTAATAGTATCTTTCCTCATTGAACAGCAAATGTTTCACATTTCACATCTTTTTTTTGCTACATTTGGTACAGTAATCTCTATCAAGGGGTAAATTGGCTTTCCTTTTACAGATCATTAGCAGCTGCAATCCAGTCAATAGAGTTTCTGTGAACTGGTTCTAGATTGTCTCTTAAGTTCATGAGTTCATTCAGCATTGTAAAGGAACACTAAATAAAAATAAATATTTCCTTGAATTGTAATGCACAACTTTTGGCTTGTAATTGCAATAAATAATTTTCTATATTATTGCTATACCATTTGAACCTTTCATTTGCAAAGAATCTGTGTTTTCAGACATCTAAAACATGTATGTTTAAACAATATCTTATGGTGATGATAAGACCCTCAGGAAATCAAACAAGAATTTAATGTACATTATACCTATATTCTCAGTCTGGTAAGGATCATCCTTAGTATCTGGCTTTCTTAGAACAACTACAAGCTTAACTTCCGAATTAACAAGCCAGGAGACAAAGAATGATACACTCTTTATGTTTTAAGGTAAAATAATTTATTTTGAAATTGTGTTGGTAGGCCCTTTGGAATGATCTAATGCACTACTTAATGTGTATTTATGCATAGATGGATGTGAATTGTTTAATGTGTATCTTCTTTCAGAATTCAGTCTCTAATATGATCACATCTGTCTTGTATGTAGCAACCATTTTTATGCTTTCCCTCAAATCTCCCATTGAATTATCTACACAGCAATAAAAGCACTGAAGATTCATTTTTTCACCTGATAGCAAGTTCTTGAACAGCAGCTCTATGCAACTAAAACTGCTATGACACAGTTAGCTGGCATTTAGGGAAAGGACATTTTCCTCATAAATTTACTGTCCCTTTATAGGGGACAGAAGAGAAGCTCAAGCTCCAAGTGGCTGGCCTCAACAAAACCTGAGAGATAGGAATGGCTTGGCTGACTTTCACCTTCATAAATTATAGAATTATTGAGGTTAGAGGAGAGGTCACCTGGTCCAACAAAAGCAGATCATATTGCCCAGGTCCTTATCAAATTAAGATTTGAATGTTTCTAAGAACGATGCATCCATTGCCGGTCTGTTAGACCACCTTCATGGTACACCGTGTTTCCTGATATCTAACTGGAGCTTGTAACACATATTCACTGATGCTTTTCCTTTCACTATGCAGTCTGTCTTCCTAATGCCTTTTCAGTTGCATTGGCTTTCACAGGTAAAGTCTCCCAGGCCTCTGTGCTTAGTGAAAAAGTTCAGGGAAAAGAATCAACAGCAATGGGTGATGGTCATGTCAAGGATTACTTGAGAGAATTCATCTTACCCAAGTCCATAGGGCCTGACAGTCTTCATCTAAACATGCTGGGAAAACTGTTTCATGTCCTTGTAAGGAAATTTTTAAAAAGCTGTAGAGACTGAAGAAGGTTCCTAAAAACTGCACAAAAGCAAATGTACCCACAAAAGACCAAAAGGTCAACTTAGGGAACTACAGGGTAATCTATTTCATTCTGTTCCCTGGATAAATGATTGACGGAGATATGGCTTCACCAAAGGCAAATCATGTCTGACAAATTTAGTGGTCTTCTACGATGATGTTATAGTGTCAGTGGATAAGGGAAGAGCAAATGATGTCATCTACCTGGACTTGTGAAAGCATTTGACACCTCCCACACAATATCCTGGTCTCTCAACTGGAAGGACATGGATTTGATGAATGGATCACTCAATAGATAAGGAATTGGCTAGATAGTCACACTCAGATTTGCAATCAACAGCTCAATATCCAAGTGGGGACCAGTGACAAATGTGTCCTACAAGGATTGGTACTGTGACCAGTGTTCTTTAACATTTTTGTCAACGACATGAACACTAGGATAGAATGCACCCTCAGCAAGTTTGGCAACGACACAAAGTTGTGTAGACCCACTGGAGGGAAGGCATGCCATCCAGAGGGACCTTGACAATCTTGAAAGGTGGGCCTGTGCCAACCTCATAAAGTTCAACAAGGCCAAGTGTAAGGTCCTTCACCTGGGTTGAGGCAATCCCAAGCACAGATACAGGCTGGGCGGAGAGCAGATTGGGAGCAGCCCTGAGGAGAAGGACTTGGGCATGTTAGTTGATGAGAGGTTCAACAGGATCTGTCAGCGTGCACTTGCAGCCCAAAAAGCTCTGTCAAAAGAACTGTGACCAGCAGGTTGAGGGAGGTGATTCTCCCCCTCTACTCTGCTCTGGTGAGGCCTTGCCTGGAGTACTGTGTCCAGTTCTGGAGCCCACAGTAAAAAAAAACCACAGATCTGCTGGAGTGGGACCAGAGGACGGTCACGAATATGATTAGAGGGCTGGAGCACCTCTGCTATAAAGACAGGTTAAGTGTCATGTCCAACCCAGGAGTTTGGGGCAAATGACTTAGATTCATAATTCTCCGATGGAGTGGACAGTATAAACTAAGCAAGTAGTACGATAGGCCTTGCATTATTTAGTGACAAAAGGAAAAGGAAGGGAGGATATGGGCAGAGAGATAGATGTCACCGGTTTGGATTCCTGCATTGATCCTACCAAAGAGCGTTCAAGGATGCTATCATGTTTCCTTCTTCTCTCCCTGCACTACTTCTTTTTTTTGTCTTTGTCTCTGTTGTCCTGGTTTGAGCTAAACAGAACCCCAATTCTGTTCAATGATTTTTGCTTCTCAGCTCAGTGTTTTCTAAAAGGCTGTACATTCTGAAGTCAGTAGCATGTTTTTGCAGACAGTGCCTGCTACCGGCAGTGACAACACCTGATGTTTGCAGTTACTGCCTGGGACTGGGATGCAGAGAGGCTCTTGTTTGTACTTATTCCTATAGTGACCAAGGCCACTGCTGGCTCTTGTGTTCCACCCTGGGGATGCCGGGTAGTAAGAGAAGTCACAAGGAAATAAAAGGTTGCACCTCTGGGGGGTAATAGACAGGACAGGTGACCAACGAGAGTATTCCATTCCATGTACGTCATATTCAGTATAAAACTGAGGGTTCACTAGGGTTTATGTCTCTTTCTTCTCTTCTGCGATGACTGGCATCCAGGGACGGCTCCATCCAGTCTTCTGCCTTTGATTCAGATCTTGAGTTCCTGAATTCAGCTCTTCTATCCAGCTCTCCTCTGCTGCTGAGCCTGGGGCTTCCCCGGTGCCATCTGCTCTGCAGTATCAGTGGTGATTGCTATCAGCAGGGGGGATGTTAGGTTCAATATCGGATTTGTATATATGTATATGGTTTATTACTTTTATTGTTTCCTTATTTATTAAAGCTGGTTTAATTTTCTTTTTTCCCATCCATAAGTCTCTCTCTGCTTCATTCCCTTTTCTTTCCCATGAGGAGGGAGTTAGAGAGCATCTGTCTGTGTTTAGTGGCCAACCCAGCCCTATCCCATGACACTCTCTGCATGCTACTGTGTCTTGCTTCTTCTCCGTCTCCTGTCTACATTTTTTCTTTATCCCATCTCAATTTATACACATTTTTCTCCATGTAGATGTGCAGTATGTCAGGTAGGGGATCTAGGCACTTCATTGTTTATGATGATCCTCATTAGCATATGCGATCGTCCTATCTTCTTGGGAGATATGCTACAAGACAAGGCCATCCTGCCTTCACAAGACTCCTGATCTGATGTATATTTGGTGCCAGGGTTCTTTGAGGTGTCTGTCTCCTCCTTAGCCTTATCAGATCCTTTTCCCCATACCATTTGGCACTTACCAGCTTGCAACACAGGACCAGAAGCTGGTCTCACTTTTTCCCAAGAAGTGTTTAAGGCAAGCTCTAGTGCATCTGTCCGCTATGCTGAGGGAGCTGGGGTTATTCATCCTAGAAAAGAGAAGCCTCCAGGGTGACCAAATAGCAACCTTCCAATATATAAAGGGGGCCTACAGGAAAGCTGGAGAAGGGCTTTCTACAAGTGCCTGTAGTGATAGGACAAGGAGCAATGGCCTGAAACTGAAAGAGTTTAGATTTAGATTAGATATTAGGAAGAAATTCTTCACCATGAGGGTAGTGAAGCACTGGAACAGGTTGCCCAAAGAGGTTGTGGATGCCCCATCCCTGGAAGTGCTCAAGGCCAGGTTGGATGGGGCTCTGAGCAACTTGGTCTAGTGGCAGAGAGGTATCCCTGCCCACAGCAGGGAGCTTGGAACTAGATAACTTTCAAGACGCCTTCCAGCCTTAACCATTCTATGATTCTATGATTCTAATCATAGAATGATTAGAATAGAACTGATACTAAATGAGTTTTCCTTTGTGGAATGGGAAGCCCTGAAACTCTATTATGTATTGAGAGATCTACTTGATTTTAGGGTATTGTCAACACACAGGTACTTAAAACACTACTACTTCACTGCATGTTTTTAAGACACGTTTTATTAGTCCTGTAGCCCCTGAAGTACAGTATAAAATTCATATACTATAAAATCTGTAGAAATGAAATACTTTAACTTGGCTAATGAGAACAAGCTAATAGTAGCAGCAAACCACAAAAAGGAGGCAGTTTGCTATGATGTCTGTAATAATTTGATTGTGTAGGCCCCATTTTATAGCCAAGATAACTTACATGTTTCAGGATACTATAATTATTATAAGACCTTTCTGCAATTAATGTATTTTCTGAAAGTCAGTTCAAGGAGGCTTCACTCATTAAAACAGTCTCAAGCAGCTCCAGGCTCCTCTTTCACCCCCACTTGCTGTTTGCAGAGGAAAAGTATGTTACAAGGTTTAGTAATAACCATAATCTCCTGAGAGATGCAAATCAGCGAGATACACCAAGGACTTGCATAAGTTCACAAACTTCTATGAAACTTCTTCTGAGGTGTAATTAAACTGTAAAAGTTTAATGATCCATTACTTTCAAGATCCATGCATTATGCTCAACTGTTACCTCAAAATAACTGTTTTATAACAGAATGTTTTTGACTTAAAGTCAAAGTAAAATTAGCCCAAACGTGTATCCAAGAATAAACACATTTTATAGATTTTAGATTGAAATGTCCTATTGAGCTGATTTCAATATTACTATACTGCTGATGCCTGGAAATAGATACTATATTATGCCATTTTTGTCCAGTTTCCTTTAGTATAGTCAAATGATTTTACTTGCCATTGACCTTTCTCCCTTTATTAATTTCTTTATTTTCATTTTTATCAACATTTAAAGGAGAAAACATAACATTGGTAAATTTTTTTCTTCTTTTCTAATTCAGTTATTTCTATATTGTTTCACATTTTCACACAAAGAATTTTTTACAATCTTTCATAAGAATGATGTCTTAGAAAAATGTCAATATTGGTGTTTCTTAAAAACCTTATCAACACAAGAAAATTGAAAAAAAAATTAAGGACATTGTAGTTCAGATTATAGTACTGTTTTTTGTTGAAGTCATTCAATAATCTTCACATTGATTTTTTCTTTCAAGTATTGTTTAATGGCTAGGGCTTTCATAACTTGTGGACACAGATACATAGGGAATTTCAGTTCCTTCATTGCCCATCAATTTCAACTTAATCAGTGCTGAACGTAAGATTTCTAAATTACAGTTCCCAAGAGGCAAGGTATTAAATAAGAAAAATACAGCTAAATGATTTAAAAACAAAAATCACAAACTGTCTCTCTCTAATTACATTTTAGATCGTTTGGACAAACTGAAATTTCAATTTCTGTAATACTAAAAAGATCAAAATTTTCGTATGTATTCTGTTTCTTATAATTTCCAAAATCTCAAATTTTTGTCTCTGTACAGTTTCAGTTTAAAAGAAATGAAAAAACATATAGAGACTAGGTTATAAACTCCTAGAAATTTCCTTTCAGAAAAGTTTCTTAAAGCTGTACTTTTTCTTGGAAAATCAGTACTATAACTATGTTTATATATCTATTTACAAACATCTTAATCAGTTTCTTTCTCCTCTGGGTCTCTTTTTCTCATGAAAAATTTGAGAGTTATTAAGTAATCTGGAGCAGTTCATTACATTCTTCATTCTAGATGAAACCTTTTAGAAAGAGCCCTACTTGTTCCTGCCTTTCAGCAAGCTTCTTGAATCAGAATATTCTCTCTTCTTTCTTCCTAAAGAAGCTGTTCATACTGGGTCTTTATTATTGCAAATTTCATTTTATATCATAAAATAGAGTGAAAATTTAAATTTTCTTCCCATAATATAATTCTTAAATTTTGGAAAGAAGTAAAAAAAAAATCAATAAATTGGAGGGAGAGAGAAAGAGACACAGACAGACAAAGGAATTACTCTTTCTACCTATTTTTAAATAATTTTTAAAGTTAGCTGTCCATCAAGATTGATTGTTTTATTTGGCTTACAACATTAAAGAGATATAAATCTGCCTAACGAAGTTTGTGTGGTGTGTTACAGGAGAATGAAAACAGTTGTAGACAGTTCTCCAAATACAGGAGAAAGTAATGACAGGGCAGAGAAGTCCAGGGACCTGAGGGATTATGGGACTGAAAGAAAAATTTGGAAAAAATCAACACATATTTTTACATTTAGCATTTAAGGATGATAAAGTATTGTAAGAAATTTTTTCTGTAAGCTATTGGCCATCTCAAGGGTATAACTGCATACAAAGGCAGCTGTTAATGGACTGCTGAGAAAAACTTCTAGTAAGTCAGTAAAAAATATTAGGAAGGTTAAAACTGCAAACAGAACTGGGGTTCCTTGCTCATCAATGATTCAAGAGAGGAATTTCCAACATGGGAAGATGTGAAAACTTGAAGGAAAACAAGCTACACAGCATATACCGTAATTACAGAATCTTTTAATCAAGACATCTCTGTTACCACTGATGACAGAGCCGGTGGAACCTATCAAATCAGCAGCACGCAGGACCCATGACATCTCTGCCCCTCACGACTGATACTTTCCTGGACAGCAGGGACTCTTAAGTGTACTAGAAGGAACGGTGGCCATAGTAACACTCAGCCTAATATCTCATTACTTTTTGTGTGTGCTAGCTAATAAATAATCACTTTATACTTTTAAATTCTGTATATCGTACTTGTACAGCATCTTCACACTCAGCTAAAGATGTCCAAACAAAATGCTTCATAGGACGGGCCATAACATCTCTGTAAAGCTAACCTTCTCTTCTAGAAGCTAAAGTTATATATATATATATATATAACTATCATGTAAATAACAGGCCCATAGAGACATTCTCATTAGAGTTAACATTTTTTAAATTTACACTTCCTATATAGATTTGTTACAGTGTTTTCCTTGTAATTAAACCCAAACTGGTCTATTAATGATCCCATATGTTCTCTGATAGTACTAATTTCCATAATTTTATAGAAGAAAGTTTATGATCAAATATCTTCTCTCTTTCCATATATGGCATATTGCATTAGATAACTCCAGTTGAAACTCTACATCATTTCTGATGGATGTTGAGAATAAGGAAAGAAAATATTTTTTTAATTAAATTTAGTATCTGAATCACTATTATGAAACCTCAGTATTCTTCTGCTTATTTAAATCTAATGAGTAAAAAATAATTATATTAAACTTATATTTAAAAATAATATTATTTCTGTGCAATATTATGGAGATCATAGTGTTATCCCATATGTCTTTAGTTATTAAGTCCTTTTTTAAATGTGGTAATATCAATTCCCTTCTCAGAACTTTGCAGAAATGCTGAAAATTTAGTAAATGTAAGCTAAAAATCTGATATATTATTAATCTTTCTCATGTCTTCTAGATTGCACTTGTATATTTACAAACAGTAAAGAGAGCAGTGCATTATATGTGCATTCATTTTATATGTGAAGCTTTTTAATGAATGTATATTCTCTAACGAAAAACTGATCTTGTTATTTTCATAAGTATCATTAAAATATGTTCAGATCTAAATTAAGAGGTAAGGTTAGCCTATATAAACAAAATAATAAGCCATTCCATTGCAGTCAGTATTAGGATATGACAACTGTTTTAAGTGTATGCAGGATTTCTTTACTCTCAAGTATATAAAGAGAACAAACACAAACTAAGTGCTAATATTATGCTGTGTTACACTATTTTATAGATCTGCTGAGAACTCTCAGATCAAACATGTCAAAAAGTATCCACTTCTCATCTGAAGTCAAGGAAGAGTACTGAAACAAAAAATGTAGTGTCAGAATTCCTCGGAATATACTTCTAGTCTCCAGCAATTTGTATCTCTGGGATTCCTGGAGAAGAAATAGTATATTTCTATTTAAGGCCCTAGAGAGTTTTTCTTTATTAAGTTTGTCTGTTCTTGAAACTACGTGAACTTTGAGTATCCATTGCATCATACATTTCACTACCTAAGTACATGAAACTCTTTAAACTGACACCTACATTTTTTTATCTAATAATTTCTCTTCCTAGTATTAAAAAAGGAACGACATAATAGGTCTTTACTTCCAGTACCTCTCCTTGGTTTGTATATTTCCATTGTATTCTTCCTTACTCAGTCTTCTTCCATGAGAAGAGCCTGTTTAATAATTCTTTATTAGGAAGTGATTGATTGCCTTGTCTCTTTGCTGTCTTTGCTCTTAAACCCAACATTTCCTTAGTGGCAAAAGGGAACACAGCATGTGTGTGGAGCCTGGAATCTGATGTTAGTACCATTAAGATTTTAGCATTACTCAAATAAAACAAACAAACAAACAAACAGCTTCACTAACAAATACCATTACATAAAAATGCCTGCCTGTAACCGTTTCCTTTGGTCTTAACGCTCACTTTTCCAATGTGGATCCTAAGGCTTTCAGATTCTTCCAAAAGGAAGCATACCTGTTGTCATTACCCAGAGTTCTTTTCTCATCAGTAGTGTAATATTGGCAAGTGGGAGTTTATCTCCCTCTTTTCACAGGCACATATTTATTTGTATGTTTTCTTATCATAGCTTTCTTCCTTTTCATGTATGTCAAACTAGGGGTTTGAAGTTGCACAGTACATTCCTGTGCTTAAGCTGACGCAAAGGGCTACTGTTACTACCTTGGAGTGACAGGACTTTACTAAGCATCAGCACTTGACCAGTAGGCATTTGCTGCAGCAAGCTAAGAACAGCTCAGATCAAGCCAAGTCCAGACAAAGCCTGAGATCCTGAAGGGTTGGGTCAGTGCCAGACATTTGTCCTTCTACTAGTATATGCAAAGCCATATTTACTGAAATGTACGGTTTATATGCTTTCCTCATTTATACTTTCACAGATGATAGGATAAGAATCATAGAATCATAGAATTGTCAGGTTTGGAAGAGACCTTAAAGATCATCTGGTTCCAACTTCCTTGCCATCCCCCACTAGACCAGGTTGCCCAGAGCCCCATCCAGTCTGGCTTTAAAAACTTAGAGGGATGAGGCTTCCACCACGTCTCTGGGCAACATGTTCCAGTGTCTCACCACCCTCACGGTGAAGAACTTTTTCCCTAATGTCCAATCTGAATTGATCCATCTCTAGCTTTAATCCATTCCATCTAGTCCTATCACTACCCGACACCTTAAAAAGACCCTCATCAGCTTTCTTGTAGGCCCCCTTGAGATACTGGAAGGCCACAATAAGGTCTCTTTAGAGCCTTCTTTTCTCCAGACTGAACAACTCCAACTCTCTCAGTCTGTCTTCATAGGAGAGATTCTCCAGCCCTCTGATCATCCTTGTGACCCTTCTCTGGACACGCTCCAGCACGTCCATCGCTTTCTTGTGCTGTGGGCTCCAGAACTGGACGCAGTACTCCAGGTGGGGCCTCAGAAGAGTGGAGTAGTGGGGGAGCATCACCTCCCTCGACCTGCTGGACACACATCTCTTGATGCAGCCCAGAATACAATTGGCTTTCTGGGCTGCAAGTACACACTGATGGCTCATGTTGAGCTTCTTGTCCACTAATAACCCCAAGTTCTTTTCTTCAGGGCTGCTCTAAAGCCAATCACCACCCAAAACTTCATATAATATTCAAGTTGGGACTGTGCCATGCACTTACTCAGCAGTGCATTCTTTTTCTAGTTGTTGTAGGGGTTGAATTTTTCCTCTCTATTTTTTCTAATAATCCCTAATATTCTACTTGATTTTGGACTTTCTTCACGATTTAGCAGCACTCCACAGATGGATTCACATAAAGCAGAAACTATTATAACTCATTGATCTTTCCTTGTGATAGTAACCCAGAACCCAACAAGGAGTTTGAAAATAAGTTCAGTTCTGGTTTGGTTTTGTTTTTTGTTTTATCTTGTTTTTTGTTCCATGTACATCACTACATTATTTTTCCTCTCCATTTTTTCCTCAAACATTCAGTAAAATATTGAAAATATTGTGCTTTTGTTACACTTTTCCGTCATTTTTTAATCTTTACGACTCTTGATAGAGCAGTAAGGTCCACAAACTTTATTGTGTCATTCTTAATACTTTTTTTTTCAGATAATTCATAAGCCTGTTGAATAGCACAGAGCGTGGATTCCTATGAAAATTCTAGCGATGATCTCTGTCCCTGACAGAAATGCAATTTGTCTCTATTCTGTTTTCCTTCTTTTTAAATAACTACTTCTCTGTGTTAGAAGTTTGTCTATTAGACTTTTTATACTTCTTTGAATTTGTGAACCTTTGTGAACATCTGTTGAAGGAATTACTGAATATCTTTTGAAAATCAAAGGAAACTATTTCAATATTTTTTACCTACTGACTCTTTCAGTGAACCTTGATAGTAACTATTAATTTTTTCAGAAAAGAAACATGCACACAATTTCATTTTTAAATATTTAGTTTAGTGTTCTGATGTTCCCTGAATGTACCCTTAAATTTTAAGAAATTGAGTCTCTTGTTCTTCTCCCCAATCACCTGCTACCACAGCTGGCTTAAAATAGATTACATTGTACAGCTGGTACCTCAGCTATACCTTCCTTGATTTTCTTAGGTTTCTAGCATGATTCATTACTCTTCATTCTGTTGTTCTGTAAGACATTTTACAGAAATGTCAGTTTGCAAGAGATCTTGGAACACGATCCTTTGTACTCAGAGAAGTCTTCCTTTTGCTGTGTGCCAAAGGCAGGACTGAAGCAACAGTGAATTAGTAGTAAAGCACCTATATTGAGCACCTTCATCTCAGAAGACAGAGACTTGGGTTTGAGTCCCCAGTCTTTGTTTCTTATTCAATGATTATTTAATTGAAAGCAGCTCTGGAAGCTGAAATCAGAACAATTAATGTTTCTATCTGAAAGTTTTAATTGACTACTGGTTAACAGGTTTCTTTTTTTTTTTTTTTTTAAACTTCCTCCAGTCATTCATTCATGAATTCACAATAGCTCAGGTTACACAGAAGAAATCAGGTAGATTTTAAGATAATTTCATAGATTAATGTCAAGAAGTCTTGAATGAAGTGTAAGTTTGAAACCATTTAAAAGACAAGGATAAGCACTTGTTTGTGGAGGACCAGTTTTAGCAGTAGACTGTTATATGCAAAAGTTACATGTAGGCTTATTTGAAAGATATTCAAGTCTACTTAACCAGACCCTTAACCTCAGAGGGGAGTCTACCCTGGATTCTGAGAGGATGAACACTTAAGCCTATTTTCAAGAGCTGGAGGTCCTTCGAGTGTTGGAAAATTAGTCATTCTACTGTGCTAGATGTTGCTTAGCTTCAGAAGCTCCCTCTTAAGGATAGGACACTGACCTGTATTGCTTTTGGAGCTATACAATTCCAACAATTACACAAGA
Source organism: Apaloderma vittatum (assembly GCF_000703405.1). Taxonomy (NCBI): domain Eukaryota; kingdom Metazoa; phylum Chordata; class Aves; order Trogoniformes; family Trogonidae; genus Apaloderma; species Apaloderma vittatum. Next base: position 39,858 of record NW_009695985.1, read on the forward strand.
CTTACTTTTCTCTGTTGCTCTATGGGCATCCCCATGATCCATACACAGGACTCTGCAAACAAGGTAGTTGTGTCTGAAGGCCACATAGCTGTTCAGCATGACAATGCCTAAGACAATGTGCTTTGCCTTTACTTCAGATACATTTTCTGCTTCCAGTATTCACTTCCATGATAATGATGTTTGTTTGTTTTTCTAGCCTTGATTGCCTTTCTATGTCAGGCTGAATCTGAGCATGGTGAACTTGCTCTATTTTGAATCTTCTCAGACTCCTGGCTCTGCTTAGTCACCTATTTCTCTGTGCTGCAACATCTTCTTTAGAATACCTGTGTATATACTCTGAAATTTACCCTAAGCTTAAAAGAAGTATGAAGTTAAGAAAATCAAGATGCAACAAAACTTGACATGTACATCTCTACAGCTAGAAAATAAAGATAGTATCTTTGACAAGATCACGATGACTTCAGGTATTCTTAGGCCTGATTTTTTTTTGCCTTTGTCATTAAGCCTATGAAATCATGGTATACTTTTCAACCTAATCTTAAATATATATATTACTAAGTGCATATCCTGCAGGGATTGTCTTTTGTTGTTGATACTGCTTTCATTTCTGGTTTTTCGTTACTGAAAAATTTGTGATGTCAGATCAAGATCTTTCCAAAAAAATCCCTACCTGAAATGAGGAGACTAGATTGACCTAGTTATTTTTTTTTTCTTGTTACCATAAAGATTTTCTCTGTATGCAATTCAATCTCTTTTTTTAATATGTGTCAGTTCCATCGATATTGAAGTATTCGTTCTCTTTCTTTTTCTTCTTCCTTTTTTTTCTTTAATATTATCACTGCAAAATAATATATACGCAAACTAGTTTCTTGCCAGTTTTTATTCTAATATAACAGGTTTCTTGAAGAAATGTTTAGGACAGCCATATGTTAATGGTGCATGGCTTAATATTTGACCACACCCCTTAGTTTTTACAATGTTTGTCCTTCTTAAGGCTTTATATTTCCTTGTGTTATCTTGATATAGATGCTGAAGCTAAAAAAAATGTCATCCTGTTCCAGAAATCTAATTACTTTCATATATCTTTTACCACCTCAGTACTCTTCTTTGCTTATGTATATTCTTTCCAGATGGCTCCAGGAGACTTCAGGACTTCAGTGACTTGCAGAGCTGATTCTCTTTGTATTTCCTTACAATTCTTGCTATTTGGCCTTTTTACTAAAACTTTAATCTTTCTCTTTGTAGACTTAGGATCTGATAAAATTCCATTTGCCTGTATTTTTATTTTAAGTTGCTTACAACATTTCTACTACATAGGCAATTGTTTTTTAGTACTTGGCTCTGTGAAATAGATCCCTCTATGAGTGAAGGAGTTCCATTGCTACCAGAAAGACTAAGTACTATTCTGAGCTGCTAACAATTGCTACAATGCTATACAATCTGAAGTTCTGAAAAACTTGACATACACAAGGTTAGATTCAGCTGAATTTTATTGTTCTGTAAATATATCATCAGCCATCCTCTATGCAAGAAACAACACTCACCAGTGAATGGATTTTTTTTATGTCCTGCAAATATCTACTGGTCTAATGATTTTGACCTAACATTTCAATACAATAATATCTACTTTTATATCTCTTTATACAGTATTCATGGGAAAGAATTAATTAATCATTTAAAGGACTATTTTACAGTATTTTTTGAAATAAAATCTCTTCACAATTGTACAACATGGCTTTTTAAATGCAAATATGGTGCCACAGTTTCCTAAGAAGTCTTCTAAAGCAATAGAAGTGATTATGTGTTGGCATTCTCAGTGGCAGGCTCTTGACAAGCTGATTATCCCCTCTGTGCTTGCAGCAGTCACAGCCTGTAATAAGTAAGAGGCTGTAAATTCTAGGGGCCACTCATTTTCCCTTTTGACTGTCTTCAGGAACTAGTGAAAGCAGAAAACCTTCTATTCTGCCCTTTCATGTCAGTTAAAATAATGGCTAAATTTATTTTTTCTCTTAGCAGAATATAATTGAGATATAGGTGATGGTGCCAGGAAAGCGAGATCATTTAATCAAAGGTCAAATTAGTTTCTCACTCCATACACCCATCTAATCAAAAGCTCCTTTTTTATTTTTTATTTTTTTGTTACCTGCATGGGAAATTCTAAGATAGCCTTGCCATCTACTTGCATTGATCAGACATTTCTCAATAGTGCTCTGTCACAAGGCATCCACTTAGAGAAGCGTTCCTATGACATTTCTGCTTTGTTGTTCTTTGTTGAAGGGCAGAGGGTACAGAGAAAAAAAATCCAAAATGCAAACACATTTTTCTTGATGATACTTGTTAATTCTATATTGCTATGCTATTATAGCATAGAGGAATTTCAATGATAAAATAGTTGGAAAAAAAAAAAAGAAACTATTTTCCTTTAGTTTTTGACTTATAACTTTAATTTTTTACTTACGATAGACAGACCAAAAAATTTCTTTCTCTACAACATAAAGTATACATGAGTGAAAGATAAGTTAGAATAGTTGTCTGTCAGGGGCAGGGCTTGTGCTTTTTAAGCTCAGACAATCTAATGGTTGGATGTTCTGCTCAATGCTTTTTCTCTTCGAACAAACTCAGAATTATTCTGTCAAATAAAGTATTACTCTGATTAGACTTCTGTTTCAATAATATTTTAAGTGTCAATGAATAGACACAATAGTATTACACAGTAGAGCTACCTTCTTTTTAGTTGTTGTTACTTCCTACTCAAAGCAAATTCTTGTTTACAATTGTTTCATATCTCTATTTGACAGGACAGGATTTGGTACTTTCATTCACTGTCCTTTTTAGGGAGTATATTTTCTTAATCAGTTCTTCTCTTTCTAACACATGAATACAGGCCTAACACTTAATAAAGATGCCATTAATCAAGCTGTTTCATGAGATTTTCTTGGACCAAATGAAAGACTGGTCTGCCAAACAGAATAAATTTACACCAAAAAGTGATTGAAGCTATGCATTAAAGATTTGCATCCACAGACAGGTATCCTTTGAATGTTGAGGATTTAGAAAATACAAAATCCAGATTAAAAAGAGAAACTTTGTGAACAGAGAGAAGTCAATATAGTATAATTGGCTGCATATCAAAGGGCCACACTGGTAACACAAATAGTGTAGCACTTTAACCAGATTGTTTAATTTAGTTTGTAGCCTCCAGTCAAGACGAAAGACTAAAAAAAACCAACATCCATTCTGGAAAACCTAAATGATATTTGAAATTCCATGTTCTTGCTTCATAGAGGAAAACCACAGATCTTTACTAAGAATTTTAGTTGCAATATTTCTACCTCAGTCATATACATAGATCTGAAAAGAATAATCACATTGAATTAATCATTATCACCCAAGGGGAATTTGTAATTTCACATTTCAGAGTTGTAGGATTTTTAACAGCAGGACTTCAACATCTGAAGTGTTTACAATGAAAGTGTTTTCCTGAGAAAGACCAAAAACAGTCTTAGGCAGAAGCAGCTATAATACATGTCTAAGGCCTTCAGCTTGAAACGTACTCCACAACTGGTATGCATATGCGATGTATGCTTTCATAAGTCAAAAACTTCAGACTTGTTACTCACAAAGTTTACGCAGAGCAAGACTGATTCTTACTCTATTCAGCCCTCTTACATTTCATTTAAACTCATTGCAACGTCTCCTTGCTCTGTACCTTGGTCTGTGGTTGCTCTCAGAACAAGTCTGAGACTAAGCCAAAAGTCTTGAAAGACATCATGGATAGTGTTTGCCTGTCTAAACAACAAAATGTTCTCATCTGAGGTGTCATAGGGTATCTGAGATATCTGCAAGGGGCCGGACACATGGCACAAACCCTACATAAGAGAGAGATCTCCTGGAAATCCAGCTGGAGGCAGGGTAAGATATGTTAGGGAGTTTAATGTAATTAGACATTGTTCAGACATGTAAAAGCAGTTTCATCACTCCCAGGTAAAATACTACATACAAAGCTATAAAAGCAATCCAAATCAAACATATTTATGAAACTTCCTTCAATGACTTCACCCCAAAATGTCAATGAAAAGCTAGACTAAAATTAAATTTTCAATTGAATTCTCTTTCTTTCTACAATGGCAGTTTAAAAAGAAGCTTTACATGCAAGAACAGGTGTTAACTGTAGTAATTTATTATATATACTTTTCTCATAGGCCTTCTTTGGTTTACATGGTAGATGTACAGCTCAAACAAGATTTTTCAACTGCATTATTTGACTGATAAAAAAAAATAAAACCTGCTATAGAAAGATGGTAGATTCTCATTTCTGTTAAGTAAAGTAATTTTTTTCTTTCCTAAGAGTTTTAAGAAGGGGAAAAAGAAAAGTTTCATTAAAAAAAGAAGTTTAATAACTATGTCTATATTAATGCATTCTGGAGTTAACGTTTAAGTCAAACTACCTAATAAAATATAATTTGTGATATTCATAGAGAAAGTAAGAAAAACATGAGGGTTTTTTTCCACCATTTATCAACAAAAGGAGTAACTGGTTGGTTATACTTCTGACTGTTACAAAATTATTTAGTCACAGTGTGATTAATTGATTGTAGAGAATTCTTATTGGCTAATGATATTATTTTCAATAAAATTCTTCCTGTTTCATTCTCTATCATCTGCTATAAAACAGCTCTTCAAATAATGTATCATAAATAGGTTGTTTCTCATGTGAGATACTGATTACAAATCATTGTCACCTGATTTAATTTTATACAAGTTAAGGATGTTAAAATAATTTGATTTATTAATTTGAAAACATGAAAGCTTACATGGACTCATTTATATTTGTTTTATAGCTCATTCACTAAAAGAAAATAGATGAAACAAATGAGGTAGCACTTTCATATCTTAATTTTTTCACACATCATTATGTTTCACACCTCTTGTTTAGTCACGGTTTATGTCTTTTTTTTGTCCATTTAAGTCTCATCTTTGACATATATTTTTAGTCTTTTCTTAGCTTTCTAGAGCATTTCGTAAGTCCATCATCTGAGTAGTTCCCATGACTATATTAATATTTTATTAGTGCTTAACTGATACAGCAAGGAAGGCCTGACAGTTGGACTGTTAATTACAGACATTTCACCTGCATTTCCTATCAATACCAGACTCTTAATTACAGCCATTTCACCCTCATCTCCTACCAATGCTTCTTCACTTTTCAATTTTCCTTTCCATAACTCACCTTTCATTCTCCTCCTCATTACTGAGTTTCAAAAAAGTTCACAATGCAGACTGAAATTAAGATGTAAGTTTTTGAATGTTTGTCTAAATTTTGAAGGCCTGCAATGTCAGGACACTTTGTAAACATCCTGTCTGAATAAGATTTATTTCTGAAAATGTATATGCACATGCATATAATTTATTCTTATGAGACTGTTACTACTAATTTAATACTGTAATTTCCCCATATCATCTTATAGAACATTCAATTTATAGTGCAATAATAAACAAAATAAATACATTTCTGCTTTTATATATATACACATATATATTCTTATATATATAATGTGAGAAGTATATTGTACTGAGAAAATGTCCTCAAAATTAGTTCTTATAACCTTACGACTCAGCCTTTCATTTTGCACTCAAAGTCTGGTTTGTCCTAAACCCCACAGTCATAATAAGACTATGTGGTATTAAGGATTTTGCATTCTAGAGACTACTAAGCTTGTTCAGATCATGAAGCTACTAATATTGGATGATAAATCCTACCCAAAATTTAGCAGGATATTTTGAATTAACATATTTTGCTAAATGCACTGTTCCAGTAAATATCTAAGTGTTCAAATCGCTACTCTGTGGCATAAAACAAGGTGTGGTTTGGAAGCTCTGTTTTCCCCTTGTAATTCAAGAGCAAATATATAAAATAGACCCTGTGACTTAAGTGGTTTGAGAGTTCTGAAATGAAAATAACTGTTCTTTTAGGAAGGTAGGCAGCTGTTCCCTTAAATGGCAGCAGATAGGCAATGTTGCTTCTTTCTTTCTTTCTTTGATGCTTCTGCAAAAGACAGGCCTTTTTTGTTTTTTGTTTTTTTTTGTTTTTTTCCCCATGGGAACATGAATATCTAACTGCAAGTATTCATTCCACTAAAAATAGGAGTAGAATATAACTAAAAAAATGTTTTCATGGTTCATATTCATGTTCAAGGAAGATCTTAGCTGTGTCTTTCTCAGAAGAAAGGAGAACAGTGGAAGAAAATTCTGTATATAACAACATAAAAGTAAGAAGTAACATGAAGTGAGATACAAAGTAAGAAACCACTGTCCTATGCCACCTCCCATTGTCTGACCAAATCTCAGTGAACCATGATTCTGTGTATTTGTTGTAGATGCTAATTAGATATATCCTTTAAGATACACACTGGATGACTAGTGGCATGGTGTGTGAATCTCTATCTCTATGAAGTAGCGTAGTAACTCAGACACTTCATTGGTTTCACTGAGGGAATTTCCTTGCACACTTCCTTTATGAACATGCTGGAGCATGGATCACAAGTATTCCCTTAATCTGCTATCTCGGTGAGTACCAGTGGCTTTTAGTTTTTATGCAGCAATGTTACCCACAACTGCCTCACTCCCACCTCATCCTGTTCTCACCACTATCTGTTTTGTAAAGAGTGAGGTCAGGTACCCTATTTCCACCATGTTTTAGAGGCAGGAAAGGAGAAGAGCAGCTCTTTCTTGAGATTGCATAACAGCTCACAGAAAACTGGAGTAAACTAAAGAGTGCATTCTTTGTTTGTGCATGTCTTTATGTCTAGAGATAAGTAAACAGCCTACTGTTATCATCCTGTCTTTCTACAATTTCAAATGAGAAGTCTGGTTCAATTTTCTGAGGAAAAAGAAAAAAATCTTTGCAAAAGGGGCACTCTGAACCAATTGATCTGAAAAACATGGATTATTTGCTGAGGTAGATGTTATTTAACCATATAATTGTAGCTTTTAATTTCTCCAGCATCAAGTAACACTCTTAGAATTAAAGCTTCTAAGGTATGACCTATTTTTATTTGTTATCTGATGTGTTTCACAGGAGTTGTTACCCACACTTGAGAACTGTTACAGTGTTTCTCTCAACAGTTTCACTGTCCTCTCACAGAATACAAGAAACAAAGATTCCTAATGATCCCTCTAGTCTCTTCCCCTGTCAACACCCATCTGATTTGCAAACATATTTTTACCTCTCTGATCAGTCAAAATTCATGACTTTGCTGTTTGTCTCTCTAGGTGAGAGAAACAAATAGAGCTGAAAAGGTCTCTTACATGAATTTTCCCCACAAGGAATATAAAATTTGCCTTACCACAACAAAAAGAAATCAAACCACAGAGTTTCTCTTTCCCACTTCCTGTAACCTATTTGGAATCAAGATTTCACCCTAAATTTTCTTTTTCAGAGAACTTCATATTACCATTTTTATTCTATATCTTCATTCTTCTGTTTCTTTTCCAAGTCTGTGCCATTTCCCTTTGTGCTTCTCTCTTTTCCATACTTTTTTTTTTTTTCCATGCACAGCTACCATCCACTCACCTCATACTCAAAAATCCTTACATGATTTTTTTTTTAAATGGTGAAATAATGTTTGGTTCTTATGTGGCATCTATTATTACATCATTAATCAGGCTGATCAATTTCTTTCAGGAAAATGACCAAGTTCTTTCCTCCTCCTCTCTTCGTATTGATTACGCATATTCTCAGTTTCATCCATATTTTAACTGACAGAAACTGACCTTCGAGTATGTTCTGAAGTTTGATGTGTTCCATATCCCTGTGCAACTCTATTTGTTAAAGGAATGGGAAGTGAATATTTTGGTTTGAATCTTATCTTGCCATTAGTTCTCCGACACTTATACTTGTAAAAAAAAAAACAAAAAAAGAAAAAAGAAAAATGAGAAAAATGACTAGTGGTTGTCTGAACTAAGTCAGACTGTCTACTAGGAATTTGATAAATAATAATAAGAGTAACTTTAGTAGACACAGTAACAAGATAAATATCCTACATTAAAAGGATAGTGGTAAAGAATTCTTTCTGTTAGGAAGAAGTAAACTTGTCAAAACCAAAACTAGGTAGGCAAGATACTGATTCCATAACTACTGAGTCTATTATCTCGGTGTTTTGAAGTAACACAGAATCTCAAGCTCTTTATCAAACTAAGCATTTGTTGTTGTCTGTAGTGTTATCAAGATGCTTATCAACACTCACAACTTGCCAGCAAACTGTTCCACTCCTTGTCTTGCAAAGACACAATTCTAGTGGTAATGATTTTAAGAGGAGGAAAACACAAGTATATAACATTATAAATGCGTTTTCTTTTCCCACTGTGAATTTTACTTTTCAAGATCCAGTCTGAGGAAGTTATTATTAATCACAAAACTGCCCCCGAGAATCCTGAGCAGTTATAATACGTGACCTTCATTGTACTCAGTCCACACACCTTATTTATCCCAGTTACAAAAGTACTCAAGTTACGTCTTTTCCATGACATAAATATTTTTTAGAAGTTGCTTTAAATAAAGTATGTCAACAAAAAAGCTCAGTTTAAGTCTAATCAGATGATGAATTGAATATTCTTTTTCCAGTCCATCTGTGTTTATCTTTCCCAGTAGCTTATAAATAGATTTCTTGATAAATAGCTCACCAAATTACAGATGCTGGTGTTCTTTTTGCAATTAGTAAGATACTGTAACCTATATAACCATCTTCAATGTCTTTGGTGTTTACTCTAAATGTATCTATATATTAAAATAATGTAATTTAATGAGTATTTTTTGCTAGCTAAACAACTTCTTTGTTTTACATGGATTTGCATAATGTAGGTCTACATAAGGCAGGCACTGTCCTCAGTTTTAGTAGTCATAGTCTTTACCTCACAGAATTATTGCTTTTGTATATTCCATATATGTTACCAGAAGAGCACACAGAATTTTTGAGATGATTCTATGAATGCTTTCATCATAATTTTTATATTGCTTTTAATGAAAATATTTTGTCTGATACTTCCCAGGATAATGCTCTTTCATTTCACATCAGTGATTTACAACACCCTGTCATCAATCAGTGTAACAAAATCCTTTATCCATGTTGTCACGCAGCTGGTAGATCTTTACTTATTAGAAGATATATGGTTTTAATTCCCCAAGTGGATTGCACTTCATGCTGTGTTTATTGTTTCTTTTTTCAAGGTCGTCTTGTTCTTCCCATAAGACATTTGAGTGCTCCTATTGCTTTGTACATTTCACAACTTTTCGTCATAAAAATCCATTAACATCAACTATAACATTGTCATTAAGCAAGGTGTTAAAGATTAACCACATAATGAATCCATGGAGTACTCCACTAGTAATCTTCTATCACATGATAAATCTTTATTCAAATTACAGTTCTTGTACTAACCACCATCTTAAGTGAAAATTTCCTGTGGGATATCATATCTAGTGTTGTCAAGAAGCCAAGATAGATCTACTACTACTCTCTTTTCTATAAAAGCAGTTATTTTGTTAAAGAAAATATTATACATGTTTGACACAATCTGTCTTTTTTAATCCCCTGTTTCAATTTGTCAATTTTCCACTCATCTCTATTTATTTAATTATTGATTTTTTCATATTTTGTTCTGCTGACTGTGGCCTCCCACTGAGGTCAGACTGATCATTCTGTAGTTGTAGTTAAGGTCATTGTAGTTTACTCCTGTAGTTTGAAAGGGCGTATTGGGTGTAAATGGGAATATTTTAGTAGCAGTGGACTGCAGGGGTGTCCTCTGTGAGAAGAAACAAAGGCCTGTGCTGTGCTGAAAACAACCAATCTCAGCTGGCTCCAGCAGACCTACCACAGAACACAGATGAGTTCTGTGTGATGAGCACATCGGCAAAGATGGTTGTGCTTCTGTAAAACATATTTAAGAAAGGGCAAAGTACACAGACAGAAAAGGTGGAAAGAACAGAGGAAAGAGCAGAAGATATAAGAGAATAACAAGGTCAGAGTAGGTACTTCATGGCAGAGTAACTACATAACTGAAAGGACTATGGCCCTGGAGGACCTGTGCTGGAGCATATGAAAAGGATGAGAATCAAGGAGCAGTAGAGAGAAAACAGTGCACGGACCCTGAGTTCCTGCACTATTTCTTGTCTCGCTGAAGGAACTAAGTGTAACTTATGGTGATAACAAGGCAGGGCAACAAGTGTCTAAATTGAAATACTGAAGTGGAAAAAAAAAGAAAAAGACAAAAGTGGGAGAAGGAGGAATTGATAGTCAAATTGAATCTGGGGAAGGGGGAAAGGAGGTGTTTTAATGCTTTCCATCTCTGTCTCTGTGGTCTGAACAGTAATAGAGTCTGACAACAAGTTATTAATGAATGTTTATTGAGACAGTAAGAAAGATAAGAAACAACAATACTGATATGTCAACTCACTCAACCACTGATAGTGAATACAGAATCATAAGTGATGTTGTGGCTCCAGTGGACTGCCAGGAACACTTGGTGTCCATGTCATATGGTAGCAATAACTAAATGTGCAAATGACTTTTGAATGTTGAATGCTGGCTCCAGCAATGGTGGTGTGATTTGAAAGACTCACACCTTACATGAATAGTGTGGGTAGCATTCTGCCCACGCTGCTGATGTGGAACACGGGGCAGGGTGCCAGTTTCCCAGTACCTAAATCAGTAACTTAATGTTTCTGTTAACTGTCAAAAAATGAATTTAAATTCCAGAAGTCAACTCTGTTTTGCCCATGATAGTGCTTGATAAGTTGTATCTCTGTCTTTATTTAAACTAAGAAGTTTTCTCACTCTAGTTCTTCTCTGTTTTCTCCCTCCTTCCCACCAGGGCAGAAAGAGTTGAGCAAGTGTCTGTGTGGGTGCTTGGCTGTTAGCTGGGGCCAACCACACACACACTCACCCCCCCCTGCCCCCCGCCCCCGAGGTTTATTAAGAGTTGGCTATCAGACCCACAATATAACTCATTTATTCTTTTCAAACTTGGTGAGACAGGTATGATAACCATAGATTTTTTTTATAGGAAAAAAGCTAGTAACAAATATAACAAATACTGGTACAAGTGAAATATTGAAAAAAATGTTCACTGAAAAGATACACGAAATCAAACATTAAAGTACTATGAAAATAAAAATTGATGTGCAACTATGCAGATTGATTCGTGCACAAGTTATTGAAAAGGTATACCATATGTATACATGAGAACAGTTTAACATTAGGCTTTTTATTTGTTGGCTTGCTTTTCTATTTCCCTTTCTCAAATGAACAGGGAATTTGCAACACATGCAAATATTTGAATACTATCTGGATACACTAGCACACTATTTTTGTTCACTTTAACAAAATCACGTAAACAAATGTGTTAAAGCTCAACTTGGCAAAGAAAGAGGTAGGTTAGGGAATGTACAAATAATATTTACTGGAGGGACAAGATATTTTTGGAAAACATCTGCTAAGTGCATCAAAATAGTTTTGGGACTCTCTTCAACATGATCCCAACAGCCTGATTTTGTTGACTTACAATGTACTGTCGGGATTACACAAATATTTCTTTAATTTATTTTCCCTCTTTGCATATTCCCTCTACACTCATTAATTGCCCTAGGAAGGCAGAGTAATAGAGACTTCACTTGTTTTCAAGAACACATGTGTTTAGACAGATGCTGAACTCTGAAAGGAAAATAAAATGCCTTCCAGCGATAATTCTCATAGATCTTAATGCCTGAAAGAAACAGCTCAGGCTTCCACAGAGAACACTCCCCTTCCCTCTACAGAAAACCTAAATAAGATTTAATGACACATACGGTTTCACCCAACAGGGCAGCTGCTACAGTTAACGTCCAGGAAAAAGAGGATGGAATGACAACTTTGCCAAGACTTCATTTAGATGTGAACTATGGATTTGGTTTTAGGTACTGATCTCCCAAGAATTAAATCTAATAACTCACTGAGACACACATGGCTTCCATACAAAATCTTATTGGTTTTGGCTGGGAGGGAGTTAGCTTTTTCATAGCAGCCTATTTGGTGCTATGTTTTGCACTTGTGATCAAAACAGTGTTGATAACACACCAATGTTTTAGTTATTTTTGCAGAGTACTTACACAGTGTCAAAACTTTCTCTGTTTCTCACTGCTCCCAGTCAGTAGATTGGGGAAAGACAAAAAAGTTAGGAGTGAACTTGGCTGAGACAGACTACGCAAATGGATCAAAAGGATATTCCACACCATATAATGTCCTGCTCATCAGTAGAACTGGGAGGATGGACTTGACAAGGGCTTGCCACTGTACAAGGACTGGCTGTGCATCAAGTTAACTGATGAACAATTGCTTTTGCATCACTTTTTTTTTCTTTGCTGCCTTTGTTAATATTGTTGTTCTGTTTTTGTTTGGTTTTCTTTTACTTCTTAAAGTGCCTTTTAACTCAATCTATGAGATTTGTCACTTCTGATCTTCTAGTTCTCTCCCCTATCCTACCGTGAGGAAAGAG
>NW_009695985.1:52416-55173 GCF_000703405.1 Apaloderma vittatum
TGAGGGGCTGAGCTGCCTGCTGGGATTAAACAACAGAGATGAACTTCAAAACTCATTTATTCTGAAACTATGAAATGGGATAAAATGGTGGTGCATGCACAGGTTTAGGCAGCTACAGGGATGTAACTTGGGCTGGTCAGACATGCCTAGCTGGGATTTACAAATACTGCAGGATGGGGTACTCGTTTGGCAGTATTGACATCTCCTATGTCATAATTTTCCTTAACTTTTTCAGCTCCAGAGTGTGTAAATTCCTTTCAGTACTATAGTGGTAGAGATAAAATGATAATTTTTTTTTCCCCCAAGTAGTCAGACTGCTCATTCAGCATCACATAGAAGCTTGTTCTTGAATACAAACTTCTACCATATAGAAAAATAAATGACTTCTTACTGACTGCATTAGAAACAATAACCATAGGACACAAAGGGAAAAGGAGAAAAGTGAAGGGCTGACGTGCCCTCTGTCTTTTATCCACAGGATTTATATGTAGACTTAGTAATTCCTTTCCTTTCTTTTATTATATTTGACAATCATATTAAACAGTCTGCTAAAAAAGAAAATAACTTTTAAGCATGTATATATGAAGTTGTATGCAACGTTTCACTACTAAATCATATTTATAGAAAAAAACAACTGACTAAAATTACACTGAATCACAGGTTATGATTTTTTGAAGTTTAGAATAAAAAAAGCTCTTCTATTTTACTTTTGCCTGACCCTGTGATACATCATCATAAGTCAGATGGACAATTAGTAAAAACTGTTTCAGTTTCGTTTTTCATATGGTTACTTTAGAGCAACTTGTAAAGAATTCACTACTTGTAAAAAATTCACTGCTTTATATTAATTGTGTACTTACACAATTAGAAAGCAGTAACTTCTGGGTTCTGGCTTGTGAAGTACAATCTATCCTTCCTTCATTATATAGGATAATGGAACAAAGAAATTAATGATTATCCCTTTCCTAATTTGAAAAATCCTATTGTCAAAAAGGCTGTCATAAAACATTACCAAAAGATCAAAGCAATTTGGACAAGGTATAGAAAGTGTAAAATAGAGGTTAATAGAGGTTAACATTTGGTCCATTATCTCAATTGCTGATGTTCAATCATTTATTTCTAGTTAATGAATAAACAACACCTTCTGATCGAGAGTGCTTAGAGAGGAAATCATCCATGCGTGCTAGGTATATCAAAGTGGATGGAAGTACACAGGTGAACAGCATGAAAGAATTAGCCCAATGGTATACACAGTGCCATTCTAATTCCTTTCTAACAAATATGAACAAACCTTGACAATCTTTTTGCTAGAGCTAAAGATTCATCTTACTTTCTTTGATAAAAGTTACACAGTCTTGAAACATAAACTCAAGCTGTAACTGAAAACTATTTCCCAATTCTTCTTATTTGTAAATCAATCTGCTTCTCAGCTACACTGGGGGGGAGGGGAGGAAGTAAACAATAAGCCCTCATTTTGAATAGCCAAAATAGGAAAGTATTGAGTAGAGCAGACAGATATGCCAGCAAAATTGTAGTCATGAGAGGGAGAGAATCAGGTCCCAGAAACAAGAAACCTACCAAAAGACGTTCCATGGCAGCAACAGAGCTGCTTCCCAAACACTGTCTTCTGTTATTGATGGCAAAAACAATTGTGCTGCTTCATCAGAAGAATAAAATTGTAGTTGTTCCTCTGTCTGTCTCCCCATTACTAACAAAGGAGAAGATTCAAGTTTATACTAATGATGACTAAGAGGCTGGAAGCTAAAGATGAAGATATTTCCTTTTTGAGTTCACTTCCCAGGCAGAAACCAGATACCCTTCCTCCCTGCATTGTCCATAAGATAGACACAGGTTTCCAGGGTTTGTAGGGCATTTCTGGGTTAGGGTACACAGGCTGTAAATCCTCATTACAAATTACTGAGTCTGAAAGTATCATTCCAGAATAAAATTCTGCATCTATTTGTAATGTGCACAATGAAAGCTCTTCTAGAGTAACAGGGATTCATAGCTGAAAGAGGCGGCACATCCTCTCTTCATCTTTCTTTCAGCTTAACATGTGATTGCCTCACCATCAATCAAGGGGAATGAAGATGAGAGGCAGTGCCAGGTGTATGAAGTGTCTCTGAAGTTGTCTGTCACAGAAAGAGAAAATAAGTAAAGAAGCGCTTTAATGAGAATTTCATACTCTTTCCTGAAATTTTCCATGAAAATACATAAAGATTTAAGATGAGAGACTTTATGGTACTCTACTTTTTACTTATAAAACACTTCTGTTACTTGGTTCTGGAAGAATATACCTTTATTTAATGATAGAGAGCAATTTATTAGATACCATAATCTCTTCATAGAATCATAGAATCGTAGAATCATAGAATCTAGTCCAACCCTCCTGCCAGAGCAGGATCCCCTAGGGCAGTCACACAGGAACGCATCCAGGTGGGTTTTGAAAGTCTCTGGAGAAGGAGACTCCACATCCTCCCTGGGCAGCCTGTTCCAGTGCTCTGTCACCCTCACAGTAAAGAAGTTTCTCCTCATGTTGAGGTGGAAATTCCGATCTTCTAGCTTGTGCATGTTGTTCCTTGTCCTATTACTGGGCACTGTCAAAAAGAGGCTGGCATCTACCTCTTGACACCCATCCCTCAGATATTTCTATACATTAATAAAATCCCCTCTCAGCTGTCTCCTTTCAAGGCTGAACAGCCCCAGTTCTCCCAGTATCTCTTCATAGGATAGATGATCAAGTCCCTGTCTTGAACC
>NW_009695986.1:0-949 GCF_000703405.1 Apaloderma vittatum
GATAGCCAAAAAAAGAGGAAGAAAAAAAAAAATCCATTCTGAATCTAGGTTCTAAGGTTTCCAGCTTCTGCTAACTGTATTTCCCAGCCGGTGCGGGTGTGCGTTTTCCTCCCGAGCCCGAGGTAGTAGGTGTAGTTCTTCTGGTGAATCTATAATAGTTGGCCTGTGAAATGATTCTCAGGGAAAGGTCCAAGAGCACAGCCACTGAGTGGCTTCGGTCAGGATGGAAAGAACAGGACCAGCCTGCGGAGTCAGCGATCCACATCAAAACCCTTGTGATCACCAGGGGCTGGCTGCCTGTGAGACAGAGAAGTCAAAGCCATGGCAGGCTTTCACGGTTCCGAATGAACGCTGCATGCTTGCCTTTGAGTATGAAGTACTGCTATAGCGTAATTAGATTCTGAATCTAAGTATGTGAAATCTAACAGTAGCTCTAGCAAAACAAGCACAATACCCTGAGAAGCTAGTAACTTTTGCCATTGTTCATACTGAAACTTTGCACTAAATACAGTAAACGCACACTGTGACGGTGGTGAGGAGCTGGGACAGAGATGTGATTATCTGCTCCCTGGAAGCATCCACTGCCAGGCTGGATGAGGCTTTGAGTAGCCTGGTCTAGTGGGAGGTGTCCCTGCCCATGGCAGTGGAACTAGATGATCTTTAAGATCCCTTTCAACACAAACCATTCCGTGATGATTTTGCGATTATTTATGAGATCCTTTTACTGTCTTCGGGCAAATTAATGCTATAGAATGGCTTGGGTTTCGATGTTGCAGCGGCTCAGGGAGTGGCCGAGTGTACCAAGGCATTGAAAACAGGAGCTGTAAAACCAGCTCTCCTCAGGGGCACAGGCATTCCGGGAGACAAGCGCTTGATGCCGGAGATGCCCTGTCAGCCCAGTCCCCCGGGTAATTGCTCGTTCCGAGGGCGCCATCCTGCGTCGGCGCCC
>NW_009695986.1:1013-30441 GCF_000703405.1 Apaloderma vittatum
TCTCCCCTCTTCATTCTGGACGAGTGTGGGTCGTTGCTGGTTTGGTGGCTGTGTCTGGGTATGTCTGCTTCATTAAAAACAGGTATTTATACTCTTGAGATTAGTATTGTTTTGTTAACATTCCAAAGTTCCTGCGTCCGTATCAATTTAACATACAAAATCTTCATGCCAATCAGCCACGGTCACCATGCAAGCTGTGCGACAGATGCAGCGCAGTGTAGCTGCATCATGTGTCTCCATGGTCAGGCATGGCGACCAGTCCTGCTTAGTCTTTTCTGCAAACTCAGTGGTATGTATGGAGAACTGGGAGAATCTATCCTTTTGAAATGAGAGATTTTGAAGAGAGAGGGTTTTTTTCCCTGTCCTGCATCAGGACCAAAAGTAACCTTTTGAAAATTCAGACACATTTGCCTCATGTTTATGGTATCCTCATGGGGTTTGGGAGACCTGCCTTCAGATCAGACCCTGCCCAAATCAGTCTCGGGAATGCTCACGTTACTGTCTGACGGCTAGGCTGGGGACAATTCTGGTGTGGAAGACTGGAGCTGCTCCACTGTGTATAACTGATTAAATACTTATCAAGCTAAAAAGAAAGACAGCTTACGTCTGGTTACGGCCCTCACGTGGGTTTGACTCCTTGCTCCAAATCAAGCAAAGCAAAGCCATGTGGGCTCTGCAAAACCCAGCTGCTTGCTCAGATCAATAAGTTGTTTATTCTCTGTCCCAGATTTTCTTGCCTACACCCACTGCTTGAGCCGAGAAAATTTTTCCAATGGCAATTTTGGCAAAACTGGTATCTTACCAGGAAAAGCTTTGGCTCCAGTTAAAAAATTCCTGATCATCTGTGATTAGACTTTCTGACGGGATTCCCAGTATAGTTTGACTTACCTGTTTTGCTGTATTGCACGACATAATTTTTCAGGGTGAACCTCATTCAGGTAAAAATAGTGAGCTTGTCTAATAACTTATTTTTGTTTCATCAGCCTAAATAATATCTATATACACTTTTTATGATCTGCAACTTTTTAGGGTGTAAACTTTAGGTACTTTTGCACGTAAAAGTCTTTGTTGCAGGGAAAGGAATTCTACTGTGAATTCTGATAATATGCGTAAACCATTTGGGCAACTCTGTCTCAGAAGCTCTAGACAGGATTACACATTTATTAAGCACAGAGCATATTGCTCCATGTCTTAACCAATTTGTTAATCTTAGCTGACCACAGAAGTAGTTAGCTAAAGCACTCTTAACTTTACTTTAGGCCCTTGAATACTTTAGTATGTCAGTCAACAACTGATAAGATTGGCAAGCACACTTTTTTTGTTTAAATAAATATTTATATTAAATTTCAATTTAACATTGCCTATATATATGGAGGTATTTGGGGTTGAATCAGGAATTTTGCTCTTAACTGAAATAAATATAGAAGACAAAGCTACAAGTCTTTGGTGAGCAGTGCATTTCTGCAAAATGAGGTTCTTGTTACCTATACATTTGGATGGATATGCCTGAAAATATGGGGGGTTTCCAGGATGTATTTTTGTCTAGGCAGTGAAGACCTGAGGAGAATAGCAGCTTTGAAGGTAATGGTGTTATTGTGATACAGTATCTTGCACTGACATTTCCTTGTAAATAGCCTTAATTCAGCTTGCTTACAAATCTCATGTGCCCCTCCAGGAGGAGATCTAAAAACATCTCTAGGAGTGAACCTGGGTCATGTGTTCAGCCTAATACCAACCACCTGCCATCAGAAGTAGAAGCTATTGTGCCTGGTACATTGTGTTTCAGAGGGAGAATGCATATCAAAGTGTTCTTTCAATTGCGAAATGCACCCCTTTTGAGCTCAGCTTTCCTTGATGGCCCCCTAAAACAAAATTCACAGCAATGCCTTTGGATTCAAGTATGGCTTTAAGGCTGCTTCTGCCTAGCAATAAACATATTGTCAAGAATGTCTTCATTTAAATAAGAAGAGCCTTACCAAAGGCAAAGTGGTAGACCATCCTTTCTAGGATGCTCCCTGCAAGCAGCTGTGTGTGTTATGCTGATGTGGGGCCAATCATCACCCAAGCCTCCTCGTTTCTGCAAGATCCACCCAATTATTTTAGTAAAATATCTGGAAATAAAACTGGAAAACTTAATGTAAGCTTGGCATTCTACAGCATGTCCAGGCCAATTTCCTCCATGGTGGAACACAGATGAGGCAGGGCAGAAAGAAGATCAGAGAATATGAATGTGTTGAGAGTAACACTCAGAGCTTTCTCAAAATGTGACAGGGATGAATAGTGGGAGGGGTAAAATTAAATATCTCCCCAGTAACCCTGAAATGAGGAATCTGAGACTATTCAAGCTGATTAGGGAATCCCTATAGCAAATGGATGTTGGCTTCAAATTTGGCAGGCAAATAGGATGGAAGTGATCCTATCCTCACTCAGATTAAAGTAGAAAGTACAGAAAAAACTACACAGTTCTACACAAGAAAGGAACAGTAGTAAGCAGAAAAGAAAAGGTATCCTAGATGAGGGAGTCATTTTATTTCGAAGTCAGGATATTTTTTCTTGGTTTGTCTGTTCCCAGCTTTCCAAGTCAAGAGACAGATGCTAGAAGGCATAACAGTTTGTTTAATGAGAGCATTTTCCAGCTATATGTATTATAGTTTTTCTGTGTATTCTTGTATTGTTATTTTCCTATGTCCGGAGACAGTTGTTCATAAGATCTGGACAATCTGTAGGACTTACGGAAAACAAAGCCAAGACAGATTGTACTATACGTGGAAAATGTGCATGGAAAATCTGTGTAAAAGTTTGGCAAATAGTATTCCTCAAAGATTAGTGTACACAGAAGCATATAAAAGCAATGTAGAAAATCTAGCAAATACATAAGAATTCAGTTATTTTTAATTTAGAATGAAAAATCTGGAATTAACTCACAGGACTTGGCTATTACCACGCAGAGCATTGCAGTGTTTTGCAGCCCGGATCTCAGCTCTAGGATTGACACCCTCAGTGCAGAATGAGGCACCTTGGTCTCAGGTGCCTGACTGCCCTGTTTAGTTTCTGAACTGAAGGACAATTATGGTAGTCGTACTGATGAGCATCGCAGGCTGCTCATTTGGCTTCTACTGAACTACGTAGTGATTCCCCTTTCCTTGGTATGCTTTATATAAAAATATGAACGCATACACTAATGTCAGAGATTGTAAAATTGGGTTGTGAAATGCGCACAGATTTATTCTGAATGGAAAGAATTGGACTTTCCTTTCCATATTCCTGGACTGTATAGCTGGAAAAGATTTATTAAAGACTCTAGTGCATACGGCACATACTGCTTTGGACACAGATTACAACTTTGTCTAATTTCGATAGTTTTCTGGCATTCTTTCTACAACAGTGTCTTGCAACTGTTTATAAATGGAACTATCTTTAATAAAAGTCTTTTTAAGAAGAAATGAAAAAAATCCACAGTGCTTGCCTCTCCCCTTGGAACTTCTGCGTATCCCTCCAAAATGCAAAGACTCCTATCTGTGAATGCAGTAAGGCATTATGTGAATGTCGTTAGTAAATGCATTTCTTTCCTCCTATCTCACAAGTAACTTCATTGTTCGTTTTCTTACAGGATTATCACATCAGTAACAGCTCCTTGTTTGAGTAAGACAGTGTTCTGCTTTGAAGGGATCTTTTTAAGGCCCCTTTAAAAAGTCCTGCATTTCCCTTTTCCAAATTTTTTAGGAATGGCTGGTTTTGCATGAAAATGGTTTGTATAGCAGTACAAATTTTTTAGGAATGGCTTTTTTTGCATGAAGATGATTTGTACAGCAGTATGGGCTCTGACCCTCATATATCTTTGTAGCCTGGAACTGGTTAGACATTGGAGACTGGAGAGTAGGAAGGTGAACTTACCATATATGTTTGTCCTGTCCTTTGCCCAGTTAGCCCTAGTTATTCCCTTGTAGCAGCTCTTGGAAACAACATCCAGGGCCAGATGAATCTTTCAGTATGACCCAGCTCCTGTTTTTATGCTAAAAGCGGTCTTCAACCTCTCTAGCACAAATCCTAAGTGGCTTAACTTAAAAGCACTTCCCAATAATTTCTGCTGTAACCCACTGGCATCCATGAGAATCTGTTATGCTGCTGGATTTGACACTGGGGAAGGTGAGGGTCATCCTTATCTTATATTTAGCTTCTCTGCTGTGAGAGCAGAGATTGCCCATGAAAGAACAGTAATAAAAAGAAGTCTGCAAAACCAGCAGTTACTGTTCCCCTGTTAATGGCTACAGCTATTTGTCAGATGAACTTCTCAAAGCTCTCTGCCACTTGTGCAAAGCCTGTGAGCAAAAGAAAATACCATGATGGCTGAAATTTTTGTAAACTTTTCATAAGACTTTGTCCTATGACTATTCTATAATACCACTGAATGTTATTGAAATAGATAGTCTTGAATATATTTTTTTTATTCTTTGGTAAAAGGGTACTGTTATAGTCTAAAGTTAAAGCTAAACTAAAGGATTTTCAGTGAAAGATCAAAGGTCACAACATAAGTTTTTCAGCATCAAAAATATCTTTTTCACAGTTTGTTTAAAACTCAGCTGTGCATTAAAATCACAAACAACTCTTTGTTTCTAAGGAGTCAAAAGATTACATTTCTTAGTTACAGGCCTGTATTCTGGGCACAATCTGAGAACTGAAATATGAACTAGGTTTAGCGTACTTCTGTTCCTGCTATAGCCATTAAGTGGTTATTTGCATCAATATGCAAGTTATACTGGAAAAGGATAAGATTCAATTTTTCTTAAAAACTTTCCGGATGCTTAATATTATGGTTCAACAGACTTGTATAGTATATTCTATTAGTTTTACGTTTTACTGTGAAACAACCGTAAAACTATACAGGGATATGAAGATGGTGATGTGTGGGTATTTACAGACCTTTGAGGGCAAATAAGGAGGGAAAAATAACTAGTTCCTGTGTTTGTACTTGCGTGATGAGCCAAGATGAAGAGTCCTCGTCCTCCATGTGGTCATCTCTGGAAACTCCAATATGGATTTAAGCTGATTCTAGCAGCAACTTTCTGAACTCCTGAAAGACTAGCTTCTCCCAAATGTAGGGTTTTGTTTGGGGTTTTTTTAGTTGTTGTTTTGATTTGTTTTTTTTTTAAAAAAAAACATCCACATTCTCTTCATTCCTACCACACCTGAAACTCAATTAATGGTAATAACTTCCATGTATTATTTTTGGAAACTTTGTAATTAATAGCATATGAAGAGATTTGTCTGCCAAAATAGCAGTACTCAAAGCAAGCGGAGTAACAGCTAAAGAAATCTACAGGCTTGCTGGAAATGCTAAACATACTTTTTAGCTCATTGCATCCATCTATAAATCTACAAAATTTTATCCACAGATTAGTTTATCTGGGCAATAAAGAATGTAAGCTCATATATAAGTTATTTCATGAATTGTTTTATGCAAAAATTGAATTACAAACATAATAAAACTCTT
Organism: Apaloderma vittatum; assembly: GCF_000703405.1. Lineage (NCBI taxonomy): Eukaryota > Metazoa > Chordata > Aves > Trogoniformes > Trogonidae > Apaloderma > Apaloderma vittatum. The sequence goes on from NW_009695986.1 coordinate 6,505, forward strand.
CCAGTACTGCCAGTCTGTGTAAGGTTTGGTTAATGGTAGGTACTCACTGCCATCTTAATTTAACAGTATGTTTACAAAGGCAGTCAGGTACATATATAAGGAATACAAATGCAGAAGAAGATATCCCACCTGCAAGTATCTACAGTGAGTTTTTTCTGCTGTCTCTAAAAGGACTTAAAAGTTTGCCTGATTCCTAAGCCAGTTAATGCTCATCCTGAGTAGTGCAGCTCCAAGTTTAGTTTTGCATTTTACCAGATTCAACTGGTGTTTGATAAGAAATCAAATGTGTCTACAAGGGACCTAGGTGTAATTAATCACTAATTGCTTCATAATTCAAGAATATGTATAGTTCAAATAGCTTAAATTTTTGCAATATCACGCCTTCAGTTCAGCTGGTACAAATTTTAAATCAGGTCAAGGTACATTTTAGTATTTATAAAAATAAGTTCTTTCACAGCTACTTCCACCACTGCAAGACTGCTTTTTCCTCTAGCCTAGGCTCATACCACTTCTAAAGTATTGTTAATTTTATTCTTCACCTGTGGGTATAGCCTGTCATTTCTATTTAAAGTCTAGACACAGCATTTTTATTTATCATTTTGGAGTAGCTGTCCCTGGGCCATTGTTTTTCTCAGTTCCCAGATACAATGTCTGACTTTCAGAGGTGAGAAACAGAATTTGGATTCTCTCTGAATAGGCTTGGGGGGAGGGTGTAGGGGTAACCTTTGCTCTTGTTCTGCCCGAGATTCTCAGCTTTGCACATGAATGGTTACTCTTCTATTGGGGTCTTTCTTTGGAGGGATGAAACAAATTAACTGCCAAAGAATACCAGGGAATTCACTTTGTGCACTATCTCTGCAATTTTTTTTTTTTTCTGAGACTCTATGGAAAAAAGAAATCCAGAAGCTTGAAATGCCTGATGCAAAACTTTCAGAATAGACAAGGCAGCCCAGCATTCCTCATGCACTGTTCTGCAGTGGAACTACACAAAAATCTCTTACCAACTTGTTTTCTTACTAAAGATGGAGTGTAAAATACATTACTATAATTCTTCTGACGTTCAACTGTAGTTTTTGAAAATAAAAAATGTTATGCTTCTTTATTAAATCTCTGTTCTCTTAACTAAGAAAGAGAGACGCTAGGTGCTTTTTTATTTGTAATTAAAAAATTTGGGAAATCTGATAAAATGTGATGTGCAGAAAAGGATTTTTTAGTCTAAAGAACAGAATTTTGGCTGACAAAATGCTCTCACTCTCAGTAAATTATGATTAGCTATTACAACTATTTTTCTCAAAAAACCCCAACACATTATGCTTATTCTATTAAACATTACATATGTCCTAGTAACTGTGCCTAGGTGGACATGTTGCTACCCAAGTGTCTTTTGCCCCTTGCTAAAATTTGGGCCTTTAGGCATCTCAGTTCTTCCAGTTGTTTCATGTACGTATTTTATGTGAGGACAGGAATGAATCTCATATGACTCAGTGAGAACAAGAGGCAGAAAAAGAAGACCATCACTACTTTTGTGTTTTCTTGGTTATGAAGCACTTAAGTATGTAATGTACACTTGTTGAATCTTACAATGTCTCCAGGTGGGATGATGGCATTGTGATCAACAACGACAAATGCTGTGCTCTGTCAATCAAAAACGAACTACTGTCAGCAGTGAGATCAACAAAATACCAGGGCTGTCCTAATTCTGTCCCTCTCTCTACTGCTGTTCAGGGAGCATATGAATTCTGCTCCTGACCTCAGAGGTGCATTAAATATATCAATTGCAAGTATGTGCAATATTAATGGTAAGCGTGTGCAACCCAGTGGTCATTACGTCTTTGTTCATTAAACAACTTTTCCCTGTTTATTAGTTTGCAAGCTGACACAGGCTTAGTGACTTCAATGCATATTAATAAAATTAAACTATTTTATTCAGGTCTATTTATATAGATTTAATTACAGATTTGTTTCATAAAACAATATATACATATAAATGTAAAATGTGCATATGCTGGTATTGGGAGGGTGGGCAGGGCTACTATTTTCATTATTTTTTTATAATTTCCATAAAATAATACTTTACTATTAAAATAACCAAAATGATCCTGTCTTATACTTAGAGTACTGTGTTTAAACTCTGATTCCTACCTTTTCTTTTTTTTTTTTTGAATAAGCATTTTCTAAATGCCTTGATCCTACTGAACTTACAAGCACCATAGATTTACAGTTAAGAAGTTCTTATATCTGAGAATGAAGAAATGGCCAATTATCTAGTTTCAGTTCAGCTTTCCAGACAGGTGTACAGGCCCTCACAGCAAGTAGTTCTGTTTTTGAGGCTGAATAAATGTAGTCTAAATTACCCAAATGATTTTTTTTTTTACATATTCAAATTTCATTTGGACTAATTAATTGTATAGTTAGGAGGTAATCTGCATGATTAACAAACACTGCTTTTTACCCTTTGGGGAAAAAAAATTAAGCAATTAAATGGAATTCCCCTTTTAAAGTACAGTTTATTTTGGAAATGCTTCTTATCCATCCTCCTGTAATTTTACCAAAATAAACATGCTTAACTGGTTTTTCGTAAGAGTGGTAACAAGATCAGAATCTCTCTACAAATACTACAGCTCTGTTGGAGTAGGTAATTCGTATTTCCCAACTTCACACTTGGTCATCAGGCAATTGTCCCGCATAAGGCAGCATAATACTTTAAACCTGTGAGCTATAGAGTCGTAGACTGGCCAGCTGGAAGCAGAATAGGTTTCCCCTTACCCATTGCCAATGTGCTAGACTGAACCAATTCCCTGAAGAAAAATGACTACATACTTGGCACACAGCAGCTACTAAATTTAAATTCCTACTGCCCCTATATATTAAGCTTTCTATCTGGTTCAACCCTGAACTTCTATGATTTGTCCAGCTTGGATTCAGAAAGGGATCTCAGCCATCAGTAAATTTACTGAAAATGATGTTTTGCCTTCCTTTCCTCCGTAGTATTAGAAGGAAGTTCTAGTGAGATGGAAAAAGTGGCAGATGAAGCCAACCTAACATACCATCAACAATTGTCTTGGCTGTCCACATCCGATTGCACTGCTTCATTTCTCTCATGAATTACTGTCATCTGTAGCAACGTGCAGTTTAACCAGCAAATCTAAACTGAATTAACGTTTTCTAGAAAGGAGTGGAAAAGGAAAACACTCTGAATAGTCACCTTCACTTAATGAAAACAAATTTTAGTTAAGGTTTTCAACTGTTTCTGGAACTACATGAGATTCACCCAACATTCTGTGGAAGAATCATTGCATCCCTCTCTTGTGATTCCATAAAATAAGTGTCACTAAAGTGAATAGTCTGTCTGCGTGACTTCATAGACATTTATTTTCTCCATGTTGATGTACATTTACTTTAGAGAAAACTTCACTGCAGAATTAGTAGCTTTATCTCAAATTAGATTATGTTATAAACTAGCCATGTGTGTTGTAAGACTGTTGGATACTGGATAGGACTTGAATAAATATCAAAAACTTTTGCTTAAGAGATCAGTACTAAAATGCAACTATTCTTATAGCAAAAGCATAATTCTCTGACTGTAAACAAAGAACTTAAGGGAATTTTGTTGGGTTTCAGTGAAATAAGATTGGCTTCTTTATTTTTACTAGTCCGATTTTCATACATAGGACTGTCTCTAGTTTCCAATATTTATACAAACCCTTTTTGTGTCAAAGCAAGGTGAAATGACCCATTAAAGTATATTGTAGACAACTTTAGTATGTATACTAACATTGAGATGAATGTATACTAACTTGACAGAAAAAGAATCCTTATGTATATCCCTGAAAGTAAATATAAAATAGAGATTTTTCCATTGTGCTTTCAGATCAAGAACATTGGGATTTATTTCTGTATGACATTCATATTCTAATACCTACCCCATATTAAGTCAAAGTCAATGTTAATCACAGTTTTTCTTGAATAAAGTAATAGTTCAGCAGAAAAGAGTCTTTATCTAATCTAATTGCTTTTCAGGTTGCACTACATCCACTGTTGATTCATTCCTCTCCACTGTACCATTTGTGTTTGAGATCCGTAAAGACTCCTTAAATTTGGGCTTATCCACCTGTGATAAAATCTTCAGGCTTATATCCAGCTGTGATTAGTCTCTTACAGTGGTCACAATTTTCAACTCCTTTCTTTGGGTTTAAGAGTTTAGGAACAGTAAATGGAGAAGTTGATAATGAAGTGTTTTATCTGATTAAAATACATCATGTGTCTTCCCATTTAACAATGTAACAAAATATGATCTTCTGCTAAACTGTACATTCAGAGCACTTAGCTGACATGTAAGAGACAGTTTCACCACCCCACTTCAAATAAGTCAGCATTATTTAGAGTAACTGGAATTCATTTAACATAAAACCAGAGAGATACCTATGCTTGACTGGTAGATTGGTTTGTTTTCCTGTCATTAAGTAGCACAAATCAAGATTCTCACCTCTGCTTTCCCTAAGGTCTTACATATCATGTCTAGGTGCCTTTATCAGTAGAATGAGGGAGTGGTTCTTTCTCTCTTATTTGGGCTTTTGTAGAGCTGCCAAGCCTTTCCATAAAAAGAATACAGCAAACTATAGTCTATGGCCTGGATTTAATTCCATAAAACTGGGGAGTGGGAAGACGTTTTTGTTGGTTCCATCTACAATATACTAGAACTATTACAAATAGAGAAAAAAGAGTCAATGAAATGGCCTACCTTGCACTGAAAGATTTCCAAGTATTCCATCACTACATTTACAGAAACTTGTTCTAAATTCAACTTTTTGGAAAGTGTTCCACAGTTTTCTTACTTTTTATGAAACTTAAGAAAGAAAGGGAGTACAGTTTAGACTATGCTCCTATAAACTGATCTGCCAGGACTTAAGAATGTCAGCAACCAGCAAGCAAAGTACAAAACTCTTGTAAATAAAATGTTTTCCCTTTCAAAGTATTAGCTAGTATTTTCCTTTCCTTTCCTTTCCTTCCTTTCCTTTCCTTTCGTTTCCTTTCCTTTCCTCTCCTCTCCCATAATAAGTAAACAGTAGATGTAAATGTAGAAGCTAGCATGTGTTTTATCTTTGATTCATAGTTTTTCTGGTGTACAAAGTGTAATGGAAGCTCTAGACATCCAACACATTTAAAAATCTGGCCATTTAGGCTGAAGACTAAATACAGAGCTAAGTGCAGAGCACAAATTGTAATGCTGTTTTTCAACCTCTTTTAACAAAATGTTACCTGGGTTTTGCAATTGCAATTCCTTTTTCCACCTTCCCAGTTTTGTGTGTGGCAGAGTTTCCCTCACACCAAAATCTATTGTTGAGGAAATTATGTCTTTTTCTTAAAGAAATAAATTCTTATGTTCTTGGAACAAAGGACTGGAAGACTCAACAGAAGCTATGACCTGGATCCCTATGGCCTGTTTGCACAATCCTTTTTAAAAATATTTTCACTATGAAGCGGTAGGTTAGTAGGAAGGAAAGCATAACAGAGTCTGAAGCCACCTTGAGGACAGGTCCACAGCTTTCTTCTGTGGGAATAATTCTAGTAGATTTTTACCATTTTCCAGTTGAATCTGGCATGCAGTTTCACTCATAACACTTTCAGACCTCCCCCATAGAGTCCAGATTCCTGTCCCTGTGCAGGGATGTGATTACCAGAATGAGTTGTCACTCATCTTTTTGCCATGTGTATATAGAAACTCAAAGCAGATTTTCTAATACTAAATATCTTCTGATCTATCAGTTTCATATGCTAATCTTTTGACAAGTGTTGCACTGAAAATGGAGAGGGACAGCTGAATGATTCACAGAGCTAACAAAACTATCTACATCTTTGTCACTTTAGCAGCTCACCCATCACAGAGCATTTGATATCTCTGCTGATAACTTGCTTCACTGGAGTCAGCACCAACTGGCAGATGAATAGCCTTGAGAATTATCTCCCCAGGAAATATTGGTATGATATATGGATCAAAAATTTTACAGATTTTGCAGTTGCAGAGAATCCAATTGTTTTTTTCTTCATAAGGAGACTTAGTAGGTCCTCTGGGTTTCCTGGAAGCTAGAAATTGAAGGGAGATGCATCTACCCATCTCTGAAAGTAGTTATCTCCTTGTATTTTGCAGTGGCAACCTGATCAGATGAAAGTTTCCTACCCAGAATGAAAAGGCACCTGAAGACTTAAGGTGATTCCCAGTAGCTGATGGTCAGTTACAGGGCTAACACCTTTTCCAGTGGTATAAAGACATGACATAATGAGCTGCTAGAGGAGGATGCTGTTCCCATAGAAGGTTTTTATTTTTCATATCAGGGCTTTTTCTTCTAATGTGATTCAGTGTGATTTTGCAAATTTTCCTTTATAGTTTTACAACATAATGGGTTACTCACACTTCTATTACTGAGAAATAATGTATGTACTAATAATTCTGTGTTTATAGGAAAGCTTTTGGAGAAGTCTAAAAAAACCCAACATATCCTGATCTGAAATTTTTTCATTAATTTGAATCAAGAAAAATGTCAAGCAGTGCCCTGCTCACAAAGCAGCTAAAACCCTTCATCTGGTAACTTCTTGATGGGAAAGGGACTATTTTTGCCCCTTGGCATCTTCTAGACACTTCTGTAAAAAAGAAAAAAAAAAAAAGATTCATCCCTTAGAATTTTCTCAGAACTACAGGAAAATATTCTTTGAATATATTAGCCTTGAAGAGAAAATCTTCAGAGAAAGCTGTGCCACAAAGAAAGCAAATGGATAGAGGCTCAAAGTCAAAGATAGATCTTGTTTGAGTTACATTACGGTTAGGGAACACCCTGTTGTGAATACTACTTGACACAGATGGTAGTGGTTTTGGAAGGATTTTGGAAGAGAAGAAAGGAAACAAGAAACATAAGAAGTCACCAACAAAATAAAAATAAACTTAAAAAGTTCATGGAGGAAGATGGAAAAAGAAATAGACACAAAATCCCTCAAGAAAGTTTTTTGTAGAATTTTTCTTAATGGTATGAACTAAGAGTGTGAACCTGATAAAAAAGAAAAAATAAGAAATGTCACTTTTTTCCAGTATAAAATGGTAATTCTTACTCTATAACTATTCTAGTTGCATTCTATGGACCAAGATTTTAACATGACAGCATGTAAGGTAATGCCTTTTTTTTCACTTTTTACAGGCTGCTCTGCTTCATGTATTGAGTGGCATATAAAAACAGTAGCATGCTAGTTGCACTTCATTATGCATCACTACACTAAAATGGGAAAATAACTTCCTGAAGCTGATCATAACTTGACTTATCCTATAATTATCAAATGATTTGAAAGGAATAGTGAAAATAGAGAAAACAGGCTCAAATTGCACCACGGGAGGCTTAGGTTGGATATTAGGAAAAGTTTCTTTACTGAAAGAGTGGTGAAGCATGGGAACAGGCTGCCTGGTGTAGTGGTGGAGTCACTATCTCTGGAGGTGTTCAAAAAACATGTAGACATGGCACTTTGGGACATGGTTTAGTGGTCATGGCAGTGTTGGGTTGACAGTTGGACTTGATGATCTTAAGGGTCTTTTCCAACCTTAATGATTCAATCATTCTGCAAACAAAAGAACAACCCTATTTTAATATCTAGCTGCCACATAAAGTATTAATAAAACATTACAATGATTACTTACTGCTTAAGTTTATTTGAAACGTACTATTAATGAATAATGATATTTTGAACACTATTACAATTGTCAGCAAACTTATTCAAAAGATTTCCTTAACCATGGAAAAAGCAGGCAGAAATTTTGATATAAACATTTTTGTGGGGAAAATATAACACTCTAGTTAAGGTACTAAAAATATTCCATCTGGTCGAATTCAGACTGATTTGTTGCTTACAGACAATAGTGTAGTTTGCTAAAGATTTGTTAAACACCCATCTCTGATAATGTTTTTTCAGATAAGCCTGATTCCTGCCATACATATGCTTCCTGACTGGAAAACCACATACTAATTTTGCTCCAATATAGTTTACTTCATTTAAGTTCTGAACTGTTACCACATATTAAATGTTTGAAAGTGAAGCACGTAAATTTCAGTTTGACTACTTCAGTCTCTACTTTTTTTTAGGTACTCCTATTTTTTAAAATTGGCACAGGGTTTGTGACCCTGTGACAGAGAGACTTCACTGTAAGGTTCTAGCTAGAAATTTATTTGAACTTCACTCACAGATCCAATATGCAGACTTCACTGCAAGGTTCAAACTATCAGTTCATTAGAACTACACTTACAGGTCTAGTATGTCACAACGCAGGTTTTATGGACACAATGGAAGAATTCACTGCTGCAATTAGAGAAAGAAACAACAACACAACAATACACAAGATACACTATTACAGAGCTCAAGTGACTGTGACGGAGAAATGTACTAGCACAGATTTAAGAAGTGTGCAAGTTAGTAACAATAGCAATCTTCAAGTATGCCACACGTATCTTAGTCACTTACCATATCCCAGGTAAGGATTCTCAATCCTGGGGAAGGTGTCCTTATCTTGATAGGGGGAGGGGGGGAAGAATCTCCTACAGTCCTGCTGTTCGGTTGGAAAAACTCTCCACGAAGTTCTACCCAAAGTCTTACCGTTTTTATACTGTAAGGATGGGATATGGGAGGGCAGAGGCATGCCTGAGGGGACAAAGACTATCTAGAACGTTTATCCTTGGTGGTATGATGAGATTTCCTCTTATCTCTCCTGGGCGTCTACTACTAAGTGTGTGGTAACGAGCACACCGGTGACTCAGCCAGATTAACATATCTTGATACTTTGCCAAATGAGCCTATTTCGCACACATATGATTTACTCAACCAGATTAAACACATCTCAAGAGTAGATAGTGATTGAATATGAGATTCAGGGCAAAATGTTTGTTATCTGGGGTTTGATTCTGTTCGGATTTCAGTCCTTTGTCTGCTGTTTAATTTTGGGATGACTCAGGGCTGGGTAATTTTCCACAACCTACCCTCCTCGGGTCATCACAGTAAAGGGTCTGTTAAGGCAAGACAGAATTGAGCTGAATTCTGTCCTTCCTGCATCTTGCCTTTGTTCACTGAAACCTGTTCTGTGGGTATCTGTGCAGCCCCCTTGCATATCAACTGTCTTCCAGATTGTACTTCTGAATAATAGCAGCTTGAAAACAATCTTGCTAAAATGTTGCAAAGATAACTTTATTTAATATTTGCAATGATTCTTTGTAAACATTGATGCTGCAGTAATCCAGTGGGACAGTTTCATCTCTGGTGTAGCATATAGTCATAACTCCACTGGAAAAGAACTGTGGCAGGAATTAATTTGGCTGAGTAAAATAATTCTCTCCTGATTTAAGGTGAAGGTATACATCTAACTCATAATAGTTCTGCATAGAGTTTACTGATTTAAGAAATTTCTGGCATGGTATGGGAGACTTCTCACTGTATGTGACTCTTGGCTCTCTAAAAAAGTGATGCTTCTTTTGCAGTAATTCACAGTTGATGTAGAAATGTAATGTTTATTAAAATTAGTATCTGTTGAATTATAAAATCTGAACACTGCTGCAGCTACACTTTTCTTGACATAGAACAGTCACTGTTTGACTTACTCAGTCAAGATCTTTGTTTTTCTCAGCTTCAGTGTTCCTGAACTGTAGCCCATATGTGACAGCTTTCTATCTGATTTAGTAATCTCAAAGTTAACCGTCCAGACACTTGCAAATGGTTTTAAAATTTGGCTTTATTGTTACTGCCTTTGTCAGTGCTAGCTGTAAGAGGAAAGTTACCTTTGGATTTGGGTGTTGTCCATAGCAGAATTCTGCTGGGACCCTCACATATGAAGTTACTATATTATTTTTATGCTTTTGCCAGTTCTTAAGTGTTTAATCTTCCCAGATAATAGATGATGTGAAATGTTGCCAGAATCCTGTCATATACAAGGGATTTTGATCAGGTTACACTACTTTTGTCAAGCTTGCACATGGTCAGTCAGAGAATGTATTGGTTGCACAGCCTTAGCCTTCGTATGCAAAGAACATAAAAACTAAGCTTCTGTTTGCAGTCAGGTGCTGCCCTACAAAGTTAGAGCCATCTGGGAACTACTTGAAAAGTCTAGTTGAATTTTTAATTTGCAAACCAGGTAGTAGCACTATTCTGAACAGACTGAGTAACTTTAAGTTCAGCTCAGTTCAACAGCATCACCTTTTCATACTGAAACACATACCTGTTCCTTTATATTCAGCTTCATTCACATTGACCTCACCCTTCGGATTATTCTCTTAAACAAAACAAATTAACCACCTAGTTTTCTGGTGTTGCAGTTCAGTGTTGCAGGGCTATAATCAACACATTCCTGGATTTAATAAAAATACAATTTTCAATGCAATGACTTTTGCAAAACAAAACCCTCTAACAGTGAAATAGACACAAGTCCAAAAAGGAATAATGCTGAAATAAAAGCATGCTCCATGTTCAGATAAAAACCTAGTTGTAACTGCATCAGGTTATAAAGACACAGTAGCACTTGAAGCTAACACTTGCTCTTTCGCAATATTTTTAAATATAAATTAATAATTTAACTGTAAGAGCTGTGCAAATAAACATAAAATTGAGTAGTTCTGTTAAATAAAAGCAAGACAAATACCAGTGATGAACTATTGTAAAAGATACAAGTTTTAAGCACAATAATTTGTTTGAATGCATAATTTAGTGTTCTGTCAAAGATGTCTTTAGATCATGACAACACGAATAGTGGACTGCCTCATCACCAGTTAAAATTCCCCAGTGTTCTATTCAAATGAAATAAAAGCACTGTATAATCTTAAGGAAACTTGAGCAACTGATTGTTGGGGAAGTGATTTATTATAAATAATAAAGGACTGGTTACCTATCAAGTGAACTGCAGCATTAATCTAGTTTAATTCACATTTTAAGTCTTTTTGCCTCAAGCAACTCATTTAAATGCAACCTGATTTACAATTAGAATAGGAATACCACGAAAATGACATTTGTCTTGGCTAACTATAACCCAAAAGCTCATTTGGAAGCACCTGCAAGCAGCATTTGTTGCCAAATAGAGAAGGTAAGATTAAGTTTCATTTAACGCTATAAATTTCCTAAAGTACAGAATTTAAAACATTTGCAGAACAAAGAACTTCTTGTAACCCTGGCTGATTATAATTACGAGTAGCTCAGCACTGCCGAGGTGCCTCGGAATGCTTATTGTTTAACCTGGAAACAATCTGAACTAAAACATAGTGTAAGTATTGCATGAGAGTATGCACAAAATAAAGAGTCTCACTAGCTGAATCACTAGAATTTCACCTTTAGGACCAAGTAAAACTATTGTGATCAAAATGTTGCTATGCTAAAAGAGTATGAAGCAAAGTAAATAAATAAATAAATAAACAAGCAAGCAAATACAATTAAAATCCAATAAGGAAAAAAAACTAACAGTAGATCAAAGCCAGTAAAATAAACCAAAACACCAGCAAAGAAAACCCCTTTCTTCCAGGAAGTACATAGATTGGCCTTCTTTTGTGAATAAATAACTCATGAAGAATTAATTGCAAATTTAAAGTAAACAGGCACAAGGTGAAGACACCTTGCCAGAGTGCTTTATATGCTGTTTACTGGACTTTTCCTTTTTTTTCCCCTAAAGCTTCAAATACAATATAAGGTACATAAAATGTTGTGTTACTTCCCTTGGAATTACAGACATCTTGTTTTGAGTTAAGGGTAACTGTCAGAGCTTCTTACATTTTGGCTGAAGGACAGTAAGAGATAAGAATTGCTCAAGTGCTGTATCTGAGTTTTCAGGTGCAGGATAAAAGGAAGCAAGAGCAACGGCTGTAGCATTTATGAGGGATGTGCACTCTTTGGGGGCAGAAGACGTACCTCATTAATGATGTGAAACAATTATAACAGACTAATTTCAGTCACTGTCCGTAGCTGAAGTTGGGGTGGTGGAGGGAATATCTGCGTCTATGCCTGAGTGGTCTCTAACTTTCTTGAGGCAGCAAAGGTCTGACATACTCAGAACCAATTGTTTATGAAAATTATACTTTTTTGCTTTGAAGATAGGCTTTGAACTACTTCTGATCCAGACTGCAACTTCTTGCGATGAGCAGTAAGATCTTTCCCTTATACTAATGCACGTTCTGTATATCCAGCTCTAAGAAAAAGCTATTCAAGACTTTATGAAGTTGCATACTTAGGGTATATATACACAATGGAATTTACACAGAACCACATGCAAAATTGAGATTTTTTCCATAAAGTGAGACAGCATACTCAAGTGACAGATTTAATACTCAGTGTCAGATTTAAATCCACTGTGCAGGTCTGCCCCTTTCTACTGAGGTTTCTCATCACCAAGACAATTTATCCTAAGTAGGAAGAAATGAGAAAGGATGCCTAGAGAATGCTGAATAGCGAGGAATAGGGTACACAGCTTTCATTACCAGCAAGACAAGGCAGGTGTCAAACTTTACCCTAACGTAGATCTACTGCATGGAACCTCTATACTGCAAGTTGCTCAGTGTAATTCATCTATGTGAAAATGTATCCTAACAGAAAATATCTACTGATGTCATCCAGGACAGGTTAATGTCATGTCTGGTAAACAACTGGATATCCTACTTCGTGTTATGGGAAAGTAAACTGCGAAACTGTCACAGAACATTCTGAGTACTAAAAAAAGTGCATGAATTCAAAAAGTGATTGAACAAATGTATAGGTGTCTCAGTTAAGGACATTACACTGGTGATTATGAAAAGACTTGGCTCTCTTCCTGACCCATGCAGCTGAGATGGTACACACAGGCTCATTCTGAAAACTCAAAACCACACAGGATGATAAGCACTTGTTAAACTGTTCTAGTGCCACAACCTTATCACAGGTAAAGCTGAGCTTTTGTGGCTTTTTCCCAATGAAGTGTTTCATAACTGCTTATTAATTTATAGATGAGCAAATACTTGTTATACTTATCCAAAGAAAGTAAATGCATATTGCTCATTATTAGCCCTTGATTAGGACCAGACACAAAATTATTGTTAAGTGACACAGGTGCCCAGCTAACTGAACCTGTCAGTATCTAAGAAAATTTGTAACTACCCATGCTCACACTATCCATTAAAATGTCACAGTCAAGGAAGGGGTGACTGTGAGATCAAATTTTCATCTTAGTAGTAGCTCTGAATGTTCATTGAACTTCCCTCTTTTTTTTAATGTTAACTTTATGGAGTTAAAAACTGGCAATAACAACAACAAATATTTATTCCATAGAACATGTATAGGTAGAGTCCAATTATTAGCATTTACAGAAGCGTTAATTCGAATTGAACAACTGCCACTTACAGATGCACTAAAAAGAAAAGAAGTTACCCTACTCTGCCTTTAGATGTACTCCCCAACCTTCCTATTGTTGATACTGTTGATCCTGTTCCAAGCTTTTCTTATGAGGAAGATTTGTTCTTCATTACTACTTGAACTTTTTCCATTTACTTGCCAGAATTTTTGTAGCAGCTACAGCTTTCAGCTAGCTCTGTCTTTGTTTGAACCAGTTTCCATTAAAAACTGACAATGTATTTTGGGCCACTAAAGAAAATGGATTACCTATTTCTACAGCTTCTCTTTTGCTGCATTAAATGACTTAATTGAGCCTAAGGAGAAACCTCTACACTGAAATTTTGAGTTCTGAGCACAAAGGCTTTATGGAATGTAATAAGATACTGTGGAGCTGCAGACAGCCCGACAATTGGCAGCACAGAGATTTGTGACACGACTGCCTGTTTTCTTTGATGATCATATATGTATCTAAATTCTATAAACTTGCATTCTTTAAAAATTTACGCTTAACTTTTACAACAGATTTTATGGCAGTAAGTTTCATAATTTAATATAAAGCTTTATATGAACTTATTTCTTTTGAATCTATTCTGATAATTTGATATTTGATTTTGTGTTACAAAAAATAATGATTATTGAATCTTATCTAGACTATCCATTTATAGATTATCCTACCTCTTTCTCAGCGGTTTTGGATGTGTTTTTTTGTGTGGGGGTAGAGTCATAGAATCATAGAATGACCTCAGCTGGAAGGGACCTTAGAGATCATCTTAATCCAGCCTCCCTGCCGCCAGGGACGCCACCTCTCGACTAGATCAAGCAACACATGGGGACTGAACGGGAATCGAACTCACGACCTTAGCATTGTTAGCGCTACGCTCAACTGACTGAGCTAACCAGTCAGTGTGGGTTAGGTTGTTTTTGAGTTGTTTTTTTTTAATAGAGAAGCTCCTTAGTGTTCAATATTTTTTCTTCAACTTACCAGTGTCACCACAGAAGCAGGCATCTAGGGTCAGTGAAATATTTGAGCCTTGTAATATTCATAATTAGGTAGAAGAATAGCAGAAAACAAATTATTTAAAAACAAATTAAGAAAGGAAATCTAACAAGGCAATGCTAGAAAGCAAAGGCAAGAAAGTTATTTGAATAATTAATTAAAAATGCTGTAAAGTAAATGTGTCTAGTTTAATCAGACATTAAATCTAATCTTGGAATAATGGAGGGCAGTTGAGTAAGCAGTATGAAAAAAGAAAGTATTCATGGACAACAGTACACAGTGGGATAGTACTCATGCCTAATCACCAGTTGTGTTGGTAAGACGAACAGAGTTTGCTCAGAAACAAGATAACTTTTTTTTTTGTTTAATATTTAACAAGGTAAAAAAGGCAATTATGCTAGAATATAACATTGGTCCCCCCTTCCTCCTCCATGCATCTTTGTATCATCTTTTAAAGACACCACCTGGAATACCCTGTGGAGTCCTGTTCAGGATTTCCATAGAAATTTTTAGCAGCTAAAAGACATAACTGAAAAAAAAAAATAGCTCAATTTCAGTCATTGCATTCAGTTTCTTTATCTAGGAAGCTGAGGACAACTCCCTAGTACAGGTGATGGAAAACCCAAACACAGGAGAGGCACTGCTGGACCTGTTGCTCACTAAGAATTTACCAGGAAGGTGAACCCTGGAGCTGACTTAGGCTGCAGTGTTCATGCCCTACTGCAATTCTCAATCTCAAGGGATAGAGGATGGGTAAAAACTAGAGTTGAGACCCTAAACCTCAGAAGCTCACACTCTTGGATGCTTAGGGTGCTAGTGCATAGGATCCCTTTTGAAACTGTCCTCAGAGGCAAAGGAGTGAACGAGAACTGGGAGATATTTGAAGAAGTTTATCTTCAGCTGCAAGAGCTCTCAAAGCTGATGTGCAAGAAGTTGGGCAGGGGAGGCAGGAGGCCAGCTTGGCCAAGTCAAGAGCTTGTAGCAAAATGAAAACACAAAACCAAAATGAACAGGCAGTGGAGGCAGAGTTGTACATCCTGAGGAAAATATAGGGGTATGGCCTGAGAGGGCAGGGAGGGGATCAGGAAAGGCAAGGCGCAGCTGGAGCTGAACTTGGCTAGGGATGTGAAAATAACAAGGGCTTCTTCGGGATAAAAAAGGAAGACAAAAGAATGTGTACTCCCTGATGACTGAAATGGGAAACTTGGTTACAACAGATACAGAGAAGGCTGAGCTTACTCAACAACTTTTTGCCTCAGTCGTCACTGGGAAGTGCTTGAGTCACTTCACAGAATCCAAAAGGAGGGACTGGGAGAATGAAGTACTGCCCATCATAGGAGATCAGGTTCAAGACCATCTAATGAAGCTGAATGTTCATGGCACCTAATGTGTTTTGGGTTTTTGTGGCAAAGCTTTGGTAGCAAGGATGGAGGGGAAGTTTCCCCTATGTCCTGTTGTCAATGTTTGAAGCCAAGTCACCAGGAACAAGAGCTACGCAGCCACTCCCCCACTGCCACATCCTTCCCTTTAGGAATGGAGAGGGAGAAAACACAACGAAAAGGCTCAAGGATTGAAATTAGGACAGGGACACTCACCACTTATGTTCATGGGCAAAGAAACAGAGCGAATCTGGGGAGAAAACAAACATAAATTTAATTTAGTTTATCCAAATCAACTCGGATAGAGAGCGGGCAAGCGAATATAAGCAGATGTGAACCACCCCTTCCCCACACCCCTCCCTTCTTCCCAGCTACCTCCTGCCCTCCAGCAGCACAGGGTTAGGGGGTCGGGGGTGCCACCTGTGGGCAGAAGTCTCCTTGCAGCTTTCCCCTGCCACCATGTGGTGTCACAGAATGGTAGAATCTTTGAGGTTGGAAAAGACCTCCAAGATCATCAAGTCCAGCTGCCAACTCAACACTACCTAGACTACTAAACTATATCCTGAAGTGCTATGTCTACACATTTTTTGAACACCTTAAAAATTGGTGACTCTACCACTTCCATCGGCAGCCTATTCCAATGCTTCACCACTCTTTCAGGAAAGAAATTTTTCTTAATATCCAATCTAAACCTCCCCTGGTGCAACTTGAGCCCATTTCCTCTTGTGCTGTAGCTAGTAACTTGGGAGAAGAAACGAAGACCACCCTCACTACAACCTCCTTTCAGGTAGTTGTAGAGAGCAATGAGATCTCCCCTCAGCCTCCTCCAGACTAAATAATCCTGGTTCCCTCAACTGATCCTCATGAGACTTGTGCTCTAGACCCTTCACCAGCTTCATTGTCCTTTGAACATGAAGGGCACTTCAAGACCTTTCTCAGAGTGAGGGCCCGAAACTGAATACAGAATTTGAGATGCAGCCTCATCAGTCTAGGGGCATGATCACCTCCCTGCTCCTGCTGACAACACCATTCCTGATACAGGCCAGGATGCTGTTGGCCTTCTTGGCCACCTGGGCACACTGCTGGCCCATGTTCAGCCGGTTGTCCCTCAACACCCCAAAGTCCTTTTCTGCCAGGCAGCTTTCCAGTCACTCCTCCCCAAGCCTGTAGCAATGCCAAGGGTTGTGACTCAAGGACAGGACCCAGCACCTAGCCTTTTTGAACCTCATACAATTGGCCTCAGCCCATTGATCCAGCCTGTACAGATCCCTCTGCAGAGCCTCTCTACCTTCAAGCAGTTCAACACTCCCACTCCATTTGGTGTCATTTGCAAACTTAGTGAGGATGAACTTGGTGCCTTTATCCAGATCATTGATAAAGATATTAAAGAAGACTAGCCCCAAAACTGAGCCCTGGGGAACATCACTTGTGACTGGCCACCAACTCAATTTAACTCCTTTCACCACCACTCCGGTCTCAGCCATCCAGCCCGTTTTTAACTCAGCGAAGAGCATGACTGTCCAAGCCATGAGCAGCGAGTTTCTGCAGGAGAACACTGGGAGGCAGTGTCAAAGGCTTGACTAAAGTCCAGCAACATCCATAGCCTTTCCCTCACCCACTAGGTGGGTCACGTGGTCATAAAAAGTGATCGGGTTGGTCAAGCAGGACCTGCCTTTCATGAACCTGTGGTGGCTGGGCCTGATCTCCTGGTTATCCTGCATGTGCCATATGAGAGCACTCAAGATGTCCTCTCATGGGACACAGTTTTCCCCCTCCCTGTGAGTTCATCCTACCACTATGGGATCAACCCATGGGCTGCAGCTGACCTACTCCAGTGAGGGTCCTTCTCAGACTCGAAGATCTCTCTGGGTGTGTCCTCTGCTCCTGTAGCCTCCCTCTGTGTGAGGCACTGCTAAATGAATGTCTCAAACAGTCTGGGCCTTTTCCAAACCTGCCTGGTGCCTGTCCATGCTGGTGCGGGCTGACCCAGCACTTTGCTGAGCCTCCTGCCCCGTCCACCCACCGGTGGAGCTGTGGGGGCGGGTAGGGCTTGGAGCCGGGGCTGCAAAAATGAAGAAGTCAATCCGGGAGAGGGAGAGGTGACCCCTTCAGAAGCCCCCACCATCCCCCAGACCCATTCCCAGTGATTTTCCACCAGGGCTAAACAACACGTGGCAGGAACTTGACTGTATAAAAGGGGAGAACCCCGGGTGGTTAAGCGCAGTTTTCACCCACAACAAGAAGACGGCTGCGTGTGCCGTGGTCATCACTGGACCCAAGAGTTGTGATCTTTCCTTTTTCTATCACTTTCTTCCTCTCTCTTTCTAGTCTTACCAAAAGGCTTTTCATGGCAAGGCCCGTTCTTCTGCTCACTAATGGCTCTGTGTTGTGTTGATTGTGCTAAGTGGATGACTGAAGCACATTGTTGTTAGATCTTTGGTGATTGATCAATAAAATTGGTGTTCGGATCTTCGGTGTAACTCACCTCAATCTTGGCCTGGGAATCAGTAAACCCGAGTCATCGCCCTGAAATCTCGGCATGTGACACTCTGTCCTAGCCTGGAGTCCTCCACAGGCTGCATCACAAGCACCTTCGGTGCTGCTGCTGATCTTGGCCAGCATGGACTCAGCCTGATGCCACAACGACCACAGGTCTCCAGGGAATGCTCTTCTGATGTCATTCTCCCCACTCTGCCCGTGGCATGTTTGCTCTTTTCTTGCCTCCCTCTCCTCTCCAAAACAAAAACAGTCCTCCACACAAAAGACAGGGGAAAGGGGAGCTCCCACTGCAGGCTTCCCCTCTGAGTACATTGATTCACAGAGGTACTGACTGGGCTGGTCTTCAGACGGGGGGCTCAAGTTTCCCAGAGGTACTGACTGGCCTGGCCTAGCCAGGGGTGAGTCAAGCCAGTTTCATCAGGCCTGGAAGTGTCTGGAAGTTTCTCGAAAGGAATCCCTGCCACAGCCTTCTCCCCACAACCCCATTACCAAAAACTCAGCCAGACACAAACCTATCACGCCAACAGAGCCATTGCCAGCTGGCTCCAAGACAGACCTGCTGCTAGCCAAGGCCAAGCCCATTAGGTACAGTGGAAGCGCCTCTGTGATGACATTTTAAGAAAGGGGAAAAAAACCCCTGTAAAGCAGCAGCCAGAAGAGGGAAGTGAGAATACGTTAGAGCAACAACTCTGCAGACACCGAGGTCAGTGGGGAAGGAGGGGGAGGAGATGCTCCAGGTGCCTGGAGCAGAGATTGCCCTGCAGCTGGTGGCAAAGACGTTGCTGCAGCAGGCTGACCTCTGCAGCCCATAGAGGTTAGCAGTGGAGCAATGTCCAGCTGCAGTCAGTGGAGGACCCTGGGCTGGAGCAGGTGGATACCCAAAGGAGGTGTGACCCCACGGGAAGCTCATGCTGGAAGACTCCAGCAGGACCTGTGGACCTATGTAAAGGAGGCCACACCTGAGCAGTTTTGCTGGCAGGACTTGTGGCCCTATGAGGGACCCATGCTGGAGCAGTCTGTTCCAGAACCACTGCATGCCCAGGAATGGACCCATGCTGGAGTTCAGCAGTTCAGGTAGAGTGTGAGGAGTCCTATCCCTGAGGAGGTAGCAGCAGCAGAGACAGTGTGATGAACTGACCTCAGCCCCTGTTCTCCATCGCCCCGTGCTGCTGAGGGGGAGAAGGTAGAGAAAATCAGGAGCAAAGTTGAGCCCAGGAAGAAGGGAGGGGTTGGGGGAAGGTGTTCTAAGATTTCATTTTATTTCTCATTACCCTAATCTGATTTGATTTGCAATAAATTAAATTAATGAAGTCTGGTAAGTCTGTTTTGCCTGTGATGGTAACTGGTGAGTGATCTCTCCGTGTCCTTATTTCAACCCATGATCCTTTCATCATAGTTTCTCTTCCCTGTCCGGCTAAGGAGGGGAGTGATAGAGTGGCTTTGGTGGGTACCAGGCATCCAGCCAGCATCAACTCCCCAAAGGTGCATCTGTGTGCCCTGAGGGAAGTAGTCAATGAAGTTGCTAAGCCACTATGATTCTATAAAATTCTTTATTTTTATATGAACAGAAAAATCATGAAAGTTCATACCTCAAAAAACTCAATTTAGGTTAATAAAAGGCAAACTTTATTTCCCAAGGTTATAATCCCTGCAGATATCCAAGAGTAGGATTCTGTATACTATAATAACAGGAGCTATAGAAAAGCACATTAGGATGACACAGAGCGCCAGCAATTATTCAGAAGCTACCTGGCAATTGACATAATGTGTAACAGAACAGACACCTGTTACAAGTGTTGATAAACTAGATCTGAAAAAGTGAAGACATCCTATTAGGCAATATAGCACAGCATTATGAGCTGTTTAGTAAGCATGCAGTTGTAGAATTACACACTCAACACTGTATCCATTTGCACAAAAAGATGTCAGCTTTCTGAAATGTTTATCTTAAAGCAAATAAAACTGTTTGCAAAAGCTTTGGGGAAAACAAACGAATAAACAAATAAACAAACCAAACCCAACACATCATGTTCTTCAGACGACACTTCACTTTAAGTTCCAAATGTTTGCAAGACAACATACAGAAGCTGAGCTATTTCATATTTTGCTTCTACAGAGTACCATAAAATACTAAAAGAAATTGAGAAGAGTTAATGCAATCTAAAGTTAATATGAACATATAAAGTGTGATTTTTAAAGTTCAAAGGACTGTTAAACATCTTTACTTTGTCTGTTACCTGACTTTACACCTTATTAAAGCAGGTAAACCCCTCCACAATGCAAGTCTTGGCATTACTTGCCGTAAAACTAAAAGCCAACCCTGTGAGCAGTCATAGTAGAAATTTTTGTCTTTTTTCATATTTCACACTCTTATCAGAGTTTATTAAATAGGAAAAGCATAACAAAATAATCCAAAAAAGCTTATTATAAAACATTATTATGCCATTAATCATAGGCCTTCAGGTGCAAGCACTGGTGCGTTGTTTTGTTTTAAAATAAGCATGTAGGTCATGCTACATGTGAAAGGCTTCTAGGCGGATTCTGTTCGGATCTTCTGGATGTCTCAGGACAATTCCATAGCGCAGCAGCAGCTCAATATAAGGTGGCCAGAATGAGTCACTGATTGTTACATAGGGTTCATGAGGTGTTTTCAGTGTTTTTTTAATAAGAATCTGAAGACCAAAAGGATTAGACATAGGAAATGAAAAAAAACACTTAGATTGTTATCTCCTTTAACCAAATTTACACTTATTATTGTAATGAGACACTTATGTGGGCAATGCAAGAAATACAAGACTATGGAAGAAATACAAAATGTGTTAAAGGTAGAAGTAAAATGACGAACTTACAAATAACATCATTACATCTTTTCTGATGTAAAAATTAGAAGCAGGATTCTCCTTTTACCCAGACTAAGTTTTTCATCATTTGTCAAAAATTCTTACTGGATTTTAGATAGTGTAACTGTAAATGCCTAAAACGTCTGAACATGAAGGTTGTAAATCCTTATATAATTGACCTTTAAATCAGCATCTGTTTAAGAACAAAAGCATTACATAAGATGGAAAGCTAGACTTTTGGTAAACACAGGCCTCAAAACTATAATGACTTGCTGTCAACAAATAGTAATTCTCCTCACTCTTTCAGATTTTAGCAGAGAAGAATGTGCATCTTATAATTTTTCTAAATTTTTTACTATTGAAAATTAACTTCTAAATTTCATTTCACTCAGCTAAAAGAGGTACCTGCCTTCTTAGATTGGGAAGAATTAATTTTCCTGTATTTTGTATCTTGCCGTAAGTAGTGTTAGAAATAAATGTTTGTACCTTGAAAAGTTAAACATCATAGTCCTACTTGAACTACACAATGTTTGCACATAAAATCATTTGCTAACTTCATAAATAGAATATCCAAATTCTTAATATCATTTCTTGTTCAAGCATGACAAGAACACTTAAAACAATTCATCTCCTCTTGATACCTCCTTACTCGCCATTTGTTCTTTGTCTAAATACAGAACTAGTAAAACAAAGACCTGTTTTGACATTATTTTTCTGTTCTTGGAGACTCTGTTTATTCCCCATGGCCAATATTGCACACATTACAGATTAAATAACCTTACCCATCCCACGGTGCACTCTCTGTTCATCCCAGATTAATTCATATTTGTACTCAGAGCTTCTAAATGTTATAGCTTTCCAAGTTTCAGCAAGTACAAAGTATTTTGCCTCTTTATTGCTAAAGAAAAAATGCAAAATACTACTGGACATTACTCTTTAACCACCCTTTGTTACTTAAAGAAAAAAATAAATCTGCTCTTTTTCAGAACATTCCAAATAATTGTTCCAGTTAAATCTTTTGTACTCCTTTGTCCCAATTCTGAGTATTTACTCCAAATTTATTATTTTCAATTAATTGTTACTTAGTCTTTTCTGATATCTGATATCCCAGAATAGCCTTTATGGCTGTAACTTTACATATATTTGTATTATAAACAGTCCTTCAAATGTTAAATTATGTTCACTAAATTCTCAATCAGAAAGGAACAATCCTCAAACTGTTTAAAAGGAAAAGAACTACTACAGGTGTGAAAAATTAAAGCTCATTACCAGAATAAAAAGTATAATAAAAATTCTGAGGTTTGCATGAGAAAAGAGTTTACTGCTTGTTTACTACTCATGTTAATTTAATGAATTAGGTACTGATATACCTAAATAATATAAAGGTATGCACTTAGCTTGTCAAAGTGGATTTATTAAAAGTGTACACTTTCATTATTTAACAAACACAGGGAGATTGAGGAGATGTGGTTGGGAGCACATGCATTGATTGTAATTATGTGAATGAAACATATTTGCACAACAGCAAATCCTAAATCTGTAGTTATAGTACAAAGATGACTGCATTTGACTCTTTAAAAAACTATTACCTATATTTAAGAAAACAGTTTTGAAATTTAACAGGCACTTGAAGCTAGCATCAGTTGCTCAACAAAACAACAACTTCCCATAAAATACACATAAGGGACATTGATAGTTTATGCCAAGCTAGCTAAAATTAAAAAAAAAGTCTGAATTTTTGGAAGTGGTATGTTCTTCGAAATGGAAATCAGACATTACTTGTATGTGTTCATATTTCAAGATTAACAATATCAGAAAAATATGAAGGGCAATTTTAAAGCATTAGACGAGCTTTAAGATTTCAATACCATAGGGAATATGGCTATCTTTAATTCTGATCTGTTTTCAAGGCCTGCCTAATTTGGCTTTAATAGGCATGCTGAGATACTTGAAGCATGTAAAATGGTTTTGACGATGTCTGGGTTTTAAACTAAATACAACAATGTCATAGTGACCAGATCACAGCATCTTAATACCAGAAAGTTGTTACTCATCAAGTTTTTTCTTGGGAAAAAACCCTTTTTCGTCCCAGGGAGGTCTTACACATATAGGCTTACAACTGCCTGAAGAGTGAGGATGGAGGAGAAATACGAAATTACATTTCATATACTACATTTAAGAAGGAAAAATGCTAGTGAAAAGATTATTAGCAGTTCTTCAAAATGATGCTTTGCAATTGAAGTTCAGAAATTGCACTGTGATTGAAAATACGCATTAAGCAATGCTGGCACACTTATAAAATTGATTAGAAATGCATAAATCAGATTCATTGATTTCCTCATATAAGGACATAATCCCAGTTAATACACAAGACTACAAATTAATTGGTCCTTCTATAAGTATTATATTACATTCCATTCCAGAAATTCTTTTATTGAAACAGTACAAAATACAGCATGAAATGGAACACTCATTTTTTTTTTAATTAAACATAGCATTTCTCTCCCTTAATATGAGCCACTAAGGCTCATGGAACTTCTTTAAAACAATCCTTATCAAACTGAAAAAAAAAAAATTCATTCTCCATCTGAAAATAAAGATATATTGATCTAAATTATTGCCACACCTCCTACAAAAATTGGAGGTTTAATCTGGTAGGAATTAAAATAGAAATCTGACACCGCATTCTTAAACACTCTACTTTTCAATTAACGGTCCTAACTGTATGTCACATACTCTTTCGTATTTTCTGAATATGTTGTGATGAGATCCAATTATGCAAAATCCCCCAAATCTTTATATAATAAAAGCATCTTACCTCTAAAATTTCATGCAGTGTTATCAGTTCTACAGCTGGCTC
>NW_009695986.1:30455-48370 GCF_000703405.1 Apaloderma vittatum
TTCCGAATAATTCTGCAAAGATAACCATCCCCCAGCCAAATTAATAAAAAACAGGACTAAATAGAAAAAATGTTAATTGATGAAGAAAAATAATCATACAATTATTTGATTGCATAGTGCACAACAGATGAAGAATTTTACTTAGATTTAGTCATGAGAGAAACACCAGGTAGTATTTAAATCTACCAGTTTAATATCAGACACTTTAAATACAACATTTTTAAAATTAATTATTAAAAAATACCGATCTTAAGTTATATCTAACCTGGGTTTACATTTAAATAAAACCAACTACTCAAGACTTCAGTTCATAGTACCTTAATGATTTGCCAATGAATATTTATTTACTCTAAGTTAATTAAAAACTTGGCCAAACTTAGGAAATCAAATCATTAAAAAATTGAAGAAAAAAGTTTTGATAAAATACCACTGAGAAAAATCACTTATTTTCCTTTGTTGCAAACCAACCAAGCTACTTGCCTATAAATTTAGATGAATTCCTTCGGCAACAACAAAGGAAACAAAAACTGCTTATGCTGCTACATAGTGAATGTGATTCTTTTATTTTTTCAATTTTATACACATCACTTCATATTCAATAAAGGAGATAACATAGCATTGGTAGCTGCTTACTCAGCTACTGAATATGTCAACTTAAGTCCTAAGATTTATGCAGTGTCTTATACAAACTCCACTGCTGGAACAGAAGAACACAAGCAACAAATAATTTGTGAGAGGCAAATTTTGGGTCCTTTTTTCTAGTCACGGTTTTAATACTCTCACCTTCAGAAAGCCAAAAGAGGGGCATACTGTCTGCTACTTGGAAACCTTGCAAACCACAGAGCTAAGGCTCAATAAGACCTACTTTGTGCCTTTACTAGGCTGAGGGAGTACAAAGTACACTAAGAAGATGCAAAAGGTTCCTCAGAGCAATTATGAAGATATGTCATCGCCCTGGCTGTTGTATTTCCCTGGCCAAAAATACTACATCATAACTCAGGTAGTGAGTTCTCAGCACTTGCGTTTCAAAGTTGAAATTAGGTTATGACTTAAATAATTACTAAAACTGATAAACAAATAGTAAAATTCTAAGGATACTAGTGTAAAGGGGTTTGCGCTCTCACTGAACTATCAAACTTATTTCAGTAGGTTTATGATATACATTGTATAGTAAAATTATGACAGTATCACACCGAATCACAGAATGCCAGGGCTTGGAAGTCACCTCAAAAGATCATCTAGTCTAGCTCTCTCCTATCAGAGCAGGATCACCTACAGTAGGTCACACAGGAACATGTCCAGGTGGGTTTTGAATGTCTCCAGAGAAGAAGACTCCACAACCTCCCTGGGCAGCCTGTGCCAGGGCTCTCAGAGGGAAAAAGTTTCTCCTAATATTTTTGTGGAACCTCCTATGTTCCAGCTTGTACCCATTGCCCCTTGTCCGGTCATTGGACATCGCTGAAAAGAGCCTGGCTCCATCCTCCTGACACTCACCCCTGACATATTCATAAACATTTACGAGGTCACCCCTCAGCCTCCTCTTCTCCAAGCTAAAGAGACCCAGCTCCTTCAGCCTTTCCTCATCAGGGAGATGTTCCACTCCCTTAATCCTCTCTGTGGCTCTGCCCTGGACTCTCTCAAGCAGTTCCCTGTCTCTCTTGAGCTGAGGGGACCAGAACTGGACACAATATTCCAGATGTGGCCTCTCCAGGGCAGAGTAGAGGGGCAGGAGGACCTCTCTCGACCTACTAGCTACTCCCCTTCTAATACAGCCCAGGATGCCATTGGCCTTCTTGGCCACGAGGGCACATTGCTGGCTCATGGGCATCCTCCTGTCCAACAGGACCCCCAGGTCCCTTTCTCCTACACTGCTCTCCAGCAGGTCGGTCCCCAACCTATACTGGCACATGGGGTTATTCTTTTCCAGGTGCAAGACTCTACACTTACGCTTCTTGTATTTCATTAAATTTCTCCCAGCAATTCCCTGGTTAACCATGCAGGTCTCCTAGCTTGCTTTCTTGATCTCCTCCCTGTTGGAATACACTGATCTTGAGCTTCAAGGCAGAGGTCCTTAAATAATAACCAACTATCCTGGGCCCCTTTACCTTCCAGTTCCCTGTCCCATGGCGTTTCCCTTAGCAATTACTTGAAAAGGCCAAAGTTGGCCCTGCTGAAGTCCAGAGTTGTGACCCTGCTTGATATTCTGTTCCTATCACACAGGATCCTGAACTCTACCGTCTCACGGTCGCTGCAGCCAAGATTGCCCTCAACCTTCACTGCTTCAACCAGACCTCCCTTGTTGGTGAGCACAAGGTCCAGCAGCGCTCCTCTCCTGGTCAGCTCATCAAGGCACTGGAGGAACCTCCTGGACTGAGGATGGCTGGCTGTGTGGGCCTTCCATCTAATACCTGGGGAGTTGAAATCCCCCATGAGAACCAGGGCCTGTGATCGAGAGGCTGCTGTCAGCTGCCTGTAAAAGGCCTCATCAACATCCTCATCCTGATCAGGTGGTCTGTAATAGATACCGACCACAGTATCACCCGTTATATTGCTTATGGTTTAAAAGTCACCAATGTAATGACTACCACTAATTAATTAATGCTTATAACATCACTTTCAAGCAGGATGCTCAGCATTTTTTTATTTAACCTGAAAGGCACCTTCCTCTCCCTTCAAGGACGTAGACTGGCATAAAGAATATTCCTCAACATAAGACTTTTCATGTTTCTTATCTTGAAGAACATATGTCTCTGTTTTGTCTGAGATTTAAAATGCAAGATAATTTTTGCCTCAGTCACTACCTATGCTAAAGGTGTTGGGTCATGGAAACAGAAGCTAACCTGGATTCAGTTTTCTGTCCTCCTCCCAGTCACAGAGGCAGGTGTCTGGTGAGGAGCAGATCTGCCATGGAGCAGATCACGCTGCTCTGGAGCTGTGCCCAGCAGAGGTCAGCCCCGTGCATTTGCCCTCACACAGAGGTACTGAGAACACAAGAAGCCTCCACCAAGTGATGTAAAATTACTGATGCACATAGTTAACAGCTCGGTGCTTTCAGAGTGTGGAATCAAGCTGCTAATAGATGTGAATAACATGTTCTCCAGAATCAATATAGCAGCAAATTTCATTGCTAATGCTGACAATTTGTATTGCTGAAACAATGAAGACAATGATATAAGTGAAAATGGCTGTTTCCCGCCTTCACAGCTAATCACTTTGAATACAGACTACAGTGGACCTGCAGTTCAGCCATTGAGATACAGCTGAGTCAAAAGATATAGGAGCTATGAATTCACAAGGAGTAAAAGGAAAAAAAACCCCACAATTTGTTTTCTGATAACTCTTAAGAGCTCAGGAAATGTACATAAATAAAATTAAAACTAAGACAAGACCTTCTTTGGAAGTTTATCAAAAGAAATATTAAATTTAAGTAAAATTAGAAAAAAGGTAGCAAGTGAGCTTCTGTGAGCAGGGGAAGAGTTGATTAATCTCAAACACCTTTGGTGATTATTTTTTTTCTTTAGATTTTAATATGAAAAATTGCTTGGAAGAAAGCAGGGTAACAAATAAGAATTTCTAACCATCAGTATAACTGAGGTTGATAAAATTCAAACAGCTGATTTTGCTCTAGGGCAGGAAATTTCATGTAAAATTGTTCTCGCAATTCTGAAACACACCCCTGTATTCACTGTTTCTTATATTTAAAACACAGCTGGAGATGACCACAAGAAACTCAACCCAGCTTTGACATTGGCACTACCTTGATGATGGTGTTGGAAAGGAAGATCTCCAGAGGTCACATCCAGCCTGCACTGTTCTGTGACATCACATAAATAGGAGCAAATAAACTGGTGTATCTCATTATAGGAAATATATTTTAAATGAAATAATAATGACATATATGGGAAAAACAGGCAATTGCTTGAAATGCTTCTGAGAAAGTCATTAGTGTTTGAAAAGGCACGTCCTAGAACCATTGTAAGATGATTAAGAACCAGCCAATATCAGCCTGAAATTAGGAAATAAATGATTGAAAGACAATTGGTAATTAATTCTCCAAAGCTTTCATTTCTGGATGTTGGACCAAAAATTATCATATTTAGTAATAGTAGAAAACTGGCAGGGATTGACATACAGAAGAACTAAGGTATAATATGAAGATGGCTGAATAAGACTTTGAAAATGGAAGTCATGCCCTAAAGGCTCCATATGGTATTTTTATGTGCAAAATACGTACTTCTGTGCAAAACTAAGATTATTTTTTTCTTTAAATTAAAATCTCAGGGTTAATCAGCTGGAGATAACAGGAAGGAAAAGACAAGATTGTAATTAGTTGCTTTTGTGGTGATTGAGAGATAGTAGTTTTGTTTATAGCGTTTTTTACCAGGTTCCAAAAAAGATAAGTCCAAGTGAAAGCAAATATAGAAAATGGGTATTATCAAGATAAGTCAGGGAACTGATATAATATCTTATAGGAGAAGAACAAGAGAGCACTGCTAGTTCAACTAGCAAAAGAAATAAAGGAAGGGTATAAAAATGCTGTCTATACATCTATCAGGAGGAATAAACACAAGGAAGAACAAGAACTGTTCTAAAGACAATACAGGTGTAAGAAGACATAGATCTGTGTTAAACATGAATAAATTTAGACTGCAAGTTAGGAGAGAGATTTTAACCAGAGTACTGAGGTACTAGAACGAACCCCAGTAGAAATAGTAAAAACAACTATTTCTAAAAAGGAGCTGAATGATAATATTAGAAAAATTGTCTTATATGGTTGTCTGAAAAAACAGAACTGAATTAAAGAAATCCTTTCCATTTCTGTATTCTTAAGTGTGTTCAAAATCAAAATCAACTCTTGTCATTTTGTAGCTTTCTTGTAACTATTCTTTCAAAGTAATGATAAAAGGTTTATTTTTTCTCCAGACTTTGAAATTATTACACAAAATACTCCCTGACTGCCTATTCTCCCTAAAGTTTTAAGATAATTTTTGGCCCAATTTGCCTGAGCAGAAACTGATGGTTAACATTCCAAACTACACTGTAATTATAAACACTCATTCTTATTATTTTTCCAAAAACATTGTCCGACAATTAAAATTTGCTCTTCCAAGGAAAATATGAATGCACTTGCCTAGTCCAGTAAAAAAGAAAATGGAACAGTTCAGAGTGAGCAGCACACCATTTCCAAGTTTGACATAGCTTGCAGTTCAGTAAGAAATATAATATATTGCAATGTATCTCATTGGGTAAAGAATATGTGCATTAAAATAAAAATACTCAGCTCTAAAGAGCCTTAAATAATATAAGCCAACTTGAAAAATATTAATTAAATCTAAATACTTATTTCAAAATATATGGCAGATTCTATGGTAGTGACTTAAAAAAGATATTGCATCTATTTACATAGAAATTTAATATTCCAAATTTAATAATTAAGAAAATCTTACCTTCTTAGCCCTTCCACTTTTCTCTGGAAGGGGAAAATGGTCTTCTAGGAATTTTCCCAGAGCATTCAAGAGTTCTTCCTTAAATGTTTTTAGTTTTGATGCTTCATTGTGCAGTTCATTAAATATGCTGGCATTGAAATAGTAAAAACATAGCAACAGAATACGAAATTCAATAAAATAAGCATTCTTCTTAAGTAAAAAAATCCCCTATGTTCTACTGTTATAAGTTCAAGATCTTGAATGACAGGCAATATCTGCCATGTTTCAAATATGTATTACTGAGATATTATTTGATCTATTTAACAAAACAAGAACCATTTTAAGAGTTTGTCTGCTCACTTGCTCTTGCTGATATTTAAATTATTCATTATAAAATCTCAACACTGTGGAAATACCTGTTTTTGGAAAGTTCTTCAGTTTGAGTTTTTTCCCTTTCTTCAATTCGTTCAAGAGCAGCTGCTATCTGCTCCTGCTCCTCATACCACTGCTGTTCCCTTTGAAACATGAAAAGTAGGAAATGGCACAACAGATAAATAGTTTTCTGGACAGACAGAAAGAAACGTGTGGTAAAAAAGCTTACAGCATTAATAAGTCCAAACTATTACCTGTTTAGATCTTCGTCCAGTTGTTTATTCTTTACCCGAAGAGCTGACAGCACCATTTCAAGTTCCTTTTTCACTTTCTGTAACTATAAAAAAGTAAAATAAACCTATAGCCACAGTCTGTATTATTTGTTCTGTGTAAGGCTACATCTGTTAATCTGGAAAAGGACCAATATCATCTCCAATTTCTTAAGAAATATGGCTATAGAGCAACACACTCATCTTTAAATCTGTTTGGAGCTACAGTTGCCCATTAGTGTCTTACTGAAGCTCTGTAAAACAACATTGCTGATTTTACCTGAAACAGGTTATAAAGCACATGCATGAACTGCTCATCTGATGAAAGACTGAGGACAAAACATCTGCAGCACCAGGGCTGTGGTGTCTAAATCATTGGCAGACACTTGCAAGAATGAATCCATGCCAACTGCAACAATTTAAGATGTATAGCACTCAGAAAACAAAGATGCTGCAAAGAAAGACTAATTCCATCCATGAATTAAATGGTCCTCAGTAGTATTGACGTATTTGGGAAAGGAAAGAAGGAAAAATAATACTGCAGCCAGTAGCTATATGCACTGCTGAAGACAGGGAACAGTGGACACTCAGTGGACTCAGTCGTTCATTAGTGCATTATGTTCTACAAAACAGTATTTCTAATACCTTATGTTTTTTAAAATATAGACCTATGATTTCAATGTATTGTATCTCCTTCCATACAAACTATGAGAAATTTTATATTTTGATCGAAGAAATAAAAATTGTGAAAATATTCTGCAGAAGCAAATATGCTCTATATATGCAACATCTGAAAAAAAAAAGGAATCCTCAGCAAAAAAGGGTACAAAATGGGATACCAGATCAAATGTGCCATAGCAATATAGTCAAACAGAAGTGTGTAACTAACCAACTTGTTACTAGTGACTCTTAAAGCAGTTGGGCTCCCTGCTGAGTGATACTAGAAGAAGAAAAGCTGCTAGGAAGAAGAAAACTAAAAATTTTGATTTGTTGTTTTGTCTTCATCCATAGCCACCAGAATATTCTCAGGTCATGTTGCATATCAATGTCCAATCAATATAGCCTAACTACTCCTAATATATTCTCGATTTACTCTTTCTTCCAACACTGAAAGAACTCAAATTATTTGCAAATTATAGCCACAGAACTCTAGACCTAAAAATACTGACTCTTCTGTGTAACACATTATATTATTATATATCAAGTATGAAATGCAGTTTTGTTTAAAAGATCATTCATTATAACTAGGAAATTTTAGTAGTTATAATACAAGGGAAGAAAAACATTAGAAGGATAGCCATAACTGAAAAAACCAGTTCTGTCTGATATCTTGATCAGTGATCTGGATGAGGGGATCGAGCACACCCTCACCAAGTTTGCAGACAACATGAAGCTGGGCAGGAGTGTTGATCTGCTGGAGTAGGGATGCTCTGCAGAGGGATCTGTACAGGCTGGAGCAATGGGCTGAGGCCAGTTGTATGAGGTTCAACAAGGCCAAGTGCCGGGTCCTGCCCTTGGCTGACAACAACCTACAGGTGGGGAGGAGTGGCTGGAGAGCTGCCCCGTAAAAAAGGCCCTGGGGGTGTTGATGGACAGCCGGCTGAACAAGAGCCAGCAGTGTGCCCAGGTGGCCAAGAAGGCCAATGGCATCCTGGCCTGTATCAGAAATAGCGTGGCTAGCAGGACCAGGGACGTGATCCTGCCCTGCCAGTTGGCACCGGTAAGGCTGAGGTCACACCTTGAATCCTGTGTTCGGTTTTGGTCCTCTCACTCCAAGAAACTGAGGTGCTGGGGTGTGTCCAAAGGGCAACGAAGCTGGTGAAGGGTCTAGAGCACAAGTCTTATGAGGAGTGGCTGGAGAAAAGGTGGCTCAGGGGTGACCTTACCACTCTCTACAACCTGAAAGAAGGTTGTAGCAAGGGGGGGGTTGGTCTCTTCTCCCAAGTAACAAGGGATAGGACAAAACGAAATGGTCTCAAGTTTTTCCAGGGGAGGTTTAGATTGGACATTAGGAAGACTTTCTTCACAGAGAGGGTTTCAAGCATGCTGTCAGGCTGCCCGGAGAAATGGTTGAGTCACCATCCCTGGATATATTTAAAGGACATACAGACACGGTGCTTAGGGATGTGGTTTAGTGGTAGGGCTGGCATTGCTAGGTTAGTGGTTGGACTTGATGGTCTTAAAGGTCTTTTCCAGGCTAAACAATTCTATGATTCTATTAAAAATGTTCATTTAAAAGAATTGAGAACATTATGATATGCTGAATTTTTTAACCCATGTGATCCCTCAGCTTTATACTGAACATGGCAGATATGAAATGGAACACTTTACTGGTCAGTTTTGAGTCACTTGTCCTGTTCTCTCCTCCTTAAACGTGAAACTTTTTGCTTCCTTGGGACCCTTTTACTTCCTGGCACTCTCAGTGTGGCACACAACATCCAGCAGTGACCTTTGTCCCTACAGGAGCAAGTATCAGCAAAAGCCTTTCTGCATCCCAGTCCCTGGTAGTAATGATAAACTTCAAGCATTATCACTGTTAGCAGCAGACATTGTCTGTGAAAACATGTTGTTGACTTCACAAAGTGCCATCTCTTAAAAGAGACAGAGCTGAAAAGTAAAGAACAGATTCGGTTCTGGTTTAGCTCAGATCAGGACATTATATAATGAGAAGCTAATACTTAAGAACCCGCCATATAATTTTTTTGTAACTCAAAAAATAAACAGCACTTTTACTACCTATCATCACATATTTTTTCATATTACAGCAGTACACACACCAAACTCTTTTTTTTCCAATCTAAACAATTATTTGATTCTGTGAATATACACAGTATCTTAGCAGTAGTCCACCACAGCTGTACTCATAGGAAAATTCAGCAATTGTATATACTTTTTTTCATTTTTTTCAAGCAAATTTTATTATCTCTTAACAAAGAAAAAGACTTACCTCTTCTCTTCCCACTGTTAACAATACATCTGGATTGGCAGAAATTACTGAAAAAATAAAATTAATTGGATGATACAGACTTGTTCATACTGAAAAGCAGCCTGGCTAGAGAGAAAATTGGGTAGCCTCTAAAAAACTAGCCTGGCTGTCAGCAGCTGTTTAACCACATTTTGTGATCTCCTGATGTGCTAGTCTACTGTCACTTTTCAGCAAGTTAAATTAGACTGAAAAAAATGTGGTGCTAATGCTTCAGCATTATTTTTTTATACTTGAATTAGCTCAGGTGTATAGGTACATAAGCAAGCCTGGTTTTCTTTCAGTGGAAGGGATTCCATCAACACTACCAATGTGGGCAATCAAATTCTTTCACTCTTCCAATTCCTTGTTGAACAGTCTTCAGATGCTTGATGAGGACTGTAAAACCTATCAGATTCAAAGAACTTAAAATGCATGTCACCATCCTTGCTGTTCACAAGAACAGCTACATGCAGGGAGATGAAAGACCCAGCAAGGCCAATATTGTAACTCCAACCCTGCACAACATCAGTACTGAAGGGAAAGAACAGTACTATTTAAGGATGTGGTAATGTTTCCCCAGAATGCTTCTGCAAAATGCCACATCTTCCTGGGAGAGAAATCACTAACCCTAATTTAATGAAGGAAGAGTGCAGATCAAAGGCACATTTATGGTAGCTGCTACTTTAATGAACATGAGTTGCTCTATCCACAACCAGATAGAGCTTTTTTAGTCACGTATAACTACACTTTCAAAATCAATTGTCAAACAGAAATGCCTAGTAACATATAGTACAATTGCTAAGCAAAATACTACCAGGTGTTAAGAATGTAAAAGGAACTACTGTGCACATGTTTATACAGAAACTCCTATTAAAATAAGAGTAATTTAGTGGAATACCAATACTTTGTGAAAAAAATAAGAAACTATGTAGAGACCACAACTGGTTTATACGGTCTAAAATATGGTTGCTTCTACTTCCATATTTTGCAAAGGTAAAAGCTAAGTTCTATTTTTATGAGCCAAATGCTTTTTAAAAGGTTTTAATTCAGCTGATTTAGCAGTTCTAGAGCTACATAAATAGTACCAGAAATTGAGAAATAAAATGAGACTAACGTAAAAGCTGGGCAAAAATAAGATATGCATTGTGAATTGAAGTCTATTTGCCAATATTGTGCCCATAGAAATGTAGAACAGCCAGGTTATAACCCCTAAAAATAAGGTTTAAAATTGAAATGCTGACAGACATTCATTTACAAGAACTGGCCCTTACTAAGAGCAGAAACCAAAGTAACAGGACGGCCTGACATTCATGCCCTATTAACACATTGTATGAGATTAGTATTTGACAGAATCTCACAGAATGTTAACAGTTGGAAGGGACCTCCAAAGATCTAGTCCAGGCCCCCTGCCAGAGCAGGATCACCTACAGTAGGTCACACAGGAACGTGTCCAAACAAGTTTTGAATGTTTCCAGAGAAGGAGACTCCACAACCTCCCTGAGCAGCCTGTGCCAGGGCTCCTTCACTCTCACAGGGAAAAAGTTTTTTCTAATATTTTTGTGGAACCTCTTGTGTTGTATCTGTTGTCCCTTGTCCTGTCATTGGACATCACTGAGAAGAGCCCGGCTCCAGCCTTCTGACACTCCCCCTTGACATATTCATAAACATTTATGAGGTCACCCCTCAGCCTCCTCTTCTCCAAGCTAAAGAGACCCAGCTCCTTCAGCCTTTCCTCATCAGGGAGATGTTCCACTCCCTTAATCCTCTTCGTGGCTCTGCGCTGGACTCTCTCAAGCAGTTCCCTGTCTCTCTTGAGCTGAGGGGACCAGAACTGGACACAATATTCCAGATGTGGCCTCACCAGGGCAGAGTAGAGGGGCAGGAGGACCTCTCTCGATCTGTTAGCCACCCCCCTTCTAATACAGCCCAGGGTGCCATTGGCCTTCTTGGCCATGAGGGCACATTGCTGGCTCATGGGCATCCCTGGTCCCTTTCCCCTACACTGCTCTCCAGCAGGTCGGTCCCCAACCTGTACTGGCACATGGGGTTATTCTTTCCCAAGTGCAAAATTCTACACTTGCCCATGTTAAATGTCATAAGATTTCTCCCTGCCCTGCCTCCAGCCTGTCCAGTTCTCTCTGAATGGCAGCACAGCCTTCTGGTGTGTCAGCCACTCCTCCCAGTTTTGTGTCATCAGCAAACTTGCTGATAGTGCTCTCTGTTCCCTCATCCAGGTCATTGATGAATATGTTGAACAGCACTGGCCCCAGCACTGACCCCTGAGGGTCCCCACTAGACACAGGCCTCTAGCTAGACTCTGCCCCATTGACTACAACTCTCTGACTTCTTCCCTTCAACCCATGAGCGACCCACCTCACTACTTGGTCATCCAGACCACACTTCCTCAGTTCACCTATGAGGATGCTGTGGGAGACCGTAGACTGCTCGTTTGCATGCAAGCACCAGAGCTCTACTCAAATTCTTAGCAGCAGCTTCTTTTGTTTTTTTTTCTTCCCTCAGAAAGATAACCAAAAAGGCAAAGTTTTGGCTGCAAAACATTATTTGCATTATAATATGCATAGATAATTTCTCTAGTACAAAAATTAAGATTTCTAATAATAAATCTTATCATCTGGGAACAAGTAAGAATGGTTGAACAAAGCAAGTGAGAAAGCCAGTAAAAATAGGTCAAGCCTGAAGAATATTTTTATGCAAATAGCCTGAAGCTCAAAATAATTACATATTTTAGTAAGGAGATTTAACATCTCCAGGCATTTTACCCAGATAAATGCTCTAAGTTCTTTCAGTTCATTTGCCTTAAGTCAACAGCTTATTCATGAGCAGCAGCCAAGAACCAGTCTTTCCCAAATTCATTCAATGCCATACTTTCAGTGCACATACATCTAAGAAGCATTTGAGGCTGACCATTCCTAGAGATAGGCTTACAAAGCAAATGAACTACGCATTTATTCTAATAGAGAAACAATATCTAGTTAAAAGAAAGAACAACTGTTTTTTCCCAGCTCCCATTATTTGATCATGACATGCATCAAGCATGTGAACTTTGAATGAAGCTCAGGAAGGATCATCTGAAAACACAGTTTGTCCAAATGATGATATATTAGAAATCACCATTTACTGTCTAAAACACATTCCTATCATTTTCTAAAAATTAAAAGTGACAAGCATCTTCTGTCATAAAAACATTCAAGTGTGTCAATGTATTCATTGAAAGATTAACTAGTAAGTTTTACTGAGTTGAAAGGTGCTAAATGGGTCCTGTTAGGAGACAGTGAGTACTACCAGAACACTAATGAGATTACAGTGTGAACTGTTCAGGAGTCTCCATACCAGACATCTGAAAAAAACAGTTCACTTTAGTTACACTTAGATTGTGAATGGTTTTCTTTTCAGTGTCTGGCCACATAAGCCTTGAAAGAAAGTGAAATCAGTCAGGATTGATGCTTATGTACAGAAAGAACTTTGAAGAACCGAGCAGTTTACACCTTTTGGCTGATAATGCCTAACAAATGTAAGAGTGACCATTTGTCTCAGTGGTTTGTACTTCTCAGGATCAGGAAGTGAGATGGGTTCCTGTGTTGTTAAAATAAACTACATATATTTCACCTGAAATCTTTGATGCCTGTTAAATACAATATAGATTTTTATTACAATCTAATAGCCTTACTGTAAAAAGTTTACTTCAAAGTTTCAGCTAATACATCATCACATGACACACTTTCACAAAGCATTAATTAGAAAACAAAAATTGAAGGAGTTACGGTTAAAAATATGTCTAGGAAAACTATTGTTAGTTTATTAGCAATAATTGCAAAGATTAAAAAAAATCAGCTTCCTAAAAGAAAAAAACTGAGAAAATTATTTGTGAGAGAACTTCTGTTCTAAAAAGGAGATGCAAATGAAAGATGAAAAAACAATCACAGAAGGGAGAAACCTGAAGGAGGGTAACAGCATAATGAATTTTTGTTATTCTGTTAGGAGATCTGCTAATAGTTATTTTTGCATTTAGCTGACTGATAAATGGCGATATAAATCATGTATCTATTTGTCCAGAATCATAAGATTAATTTGATACATACACAGTTTAGGATGCCTAGATGAAGAAGACTTTGCAGAAGTTTAGGTGAGGACACCCGACAGTTACTTACTTTCAGGACTTCTTTTTTGCCATTCATTATATTCCGCTGTAAAAGCTTTCACTTGCATCATTAACAATGAAAGCTGTAAAACAAGAAAAGAAACATCTCTTGAAGTCTGTTGAGTTGTACTGGAGTAAAATGAGATAGAACAGGATAGAAATTCAGCTGAGCGTAGCGCTAACAACACTAACGTTGCGGGTTCAATTCCCGTTTGGTCCCCATGTGTTGCCTGATCTAGTCGAGAGGTGGCGTCCCTGGCAGCAGGGAGGCTGGATTAAAGTGATCTCTAAGGTCCCTTCCAGCTTAGGCCATGATATGATACGATAAACAAAAAAAGATTGGCTTTCAAAACATCAGTAATCAAATAAATATCATACCAAAACTACAGGTGGGGAATTAGCTCAAATGGTAGAGCTTAGCATGCGAGAGGTAATGGGATCATTGCCCGCATTCTCCAGCGTATGTTTTCAACATTTATTTCATTACAAACTAAATAGCAGCATTTAAAAATATTTCCTATTTACACTTAATTTGGGGGGCTGGTTAGCTCAGTGGTTTGAGCGTGGTGCTGACAAGGACCAACACAGAGGTCGCGGGTTTGATCCCTCTTCGGTCCCCATGTGTTGCCTGATCTAGTTGAGAGGTGTCCCTGCCCATGACAGGGAGGTTGGATTAGATGATCTCTAAGGTCCCTTCCAGCCTAGGCCATTCTATGATTCTGCATCTGTGGACTCAACAAAAATGCTTTAGAACTAGTGCTCTAGCTCACTGTAATCACAAAAAATATAGAAGCAATAAGAAAAAAGACCAGTTCAGGAAAGTTTATTAAAAAATCCAAACTAAACAACAATATATTTTTAAAAATGTACTTACTTTAATATCTTACTGTGTTCTGGAGAAAGAATACAGTTGCAAGGAAAAGAGTATGTGAACCTTTTGGAATTTCATGGTGTTCTGCATTAATTTTGTCATAAAATGTGATCTAACCGTCATCTAAGTCAAGAGTATTGACAAATACAATATGCCTAATATAATAACATAAAACCAGTTCTGATCCATTTGGCTGCCTATGTTAGTCATTTACTTGTGTGGCAGGACTGCATGTAATATTTTTGCTATACCTAAGTGCAACTCTACAGTATCTGCTAGACACATATTTCAGAATACAGCTTCAAAGTTAACAGATAAAGCTGTCAACTTTAGAGAGCAGGTGAAGATAATTTAGTTTGCCTCTTTTGGAAACACGTTATATCTACAGAAAACTAAGTACTTTGTGGAGAACAAGAAGAAAATAAAATACTGCCTTACCTTGGCATCTGATTTTAGCAGTGTGTGTGTCTGTAGAAGTGTTAGCTTGTTCTGACACTTGGTAGAAAACAAATAATAAACATAAACAATGCTTACTCTTCCCTTTTGGAAGAAAACCCCACAATGCTTAGAAATTCCAGCAAGAATTGTTTAATATAGGAATAAAAGAGTTTTCATTTGTCCCCTACCACCTCCCTTAAAGCCTGACCCAGAACAGCAAATTAGTAAATATTTTGAAATCAATCCAGAATAAAAAAGTACAACTTCAATTAACTGAAAAGTAGAAAAGTAGCAGTTAACAAAATGTTTATAATTTGAGGGAAAAGTTATGAGGTAAAAGTTGATATGGAGAGAGTCACAAACAGATGAAGAACATGAGAAACTGGGAAGGCAGTATTACAGACAAGCTGTTGAGAAGTTAACATACTTGCTGCTACTATTCTGGCTCTCCAAACAGAACAATCAAACACAACAATCCAAACAAAAACCATTTTTAGTTTAAAGTGATTTAGGGCAATGTACTGTGCACTTTGGAAACGGTCTGATTTTTAGAAGTGCACTACCTCAGCTCCCATGACTGCAATGGGATGTTTATCAAGTCTCAAATTCAGGCCACCAGAGATAGCCAAGGCTTCAGCATGAGACACCTGTTAAATTTGTTCTTCTTTTGTAAGTCAGCAACTTAACCTGCCCCATGACAGGGCAGAATGTATTATATCAAGCAGTAAAACTACTAAGCAGTACTTTGTCTTGCTGTTAGTGTTTTGGAACTAAAACACAATATAGGATTTCTCCAATAAAAACTGCTGAGGTTGACTCACAACCACTGGAACATTACATTAAAAACTATATAACCTAGGAACTAATTCAGTGACTGTTTGTTGTTTAAACTGTTTGCTGAAACATGTGTGCACCTAGGATGCAACAATCAGGAAGTAATAAAAATTCTGGTTTTATCAGCTTCCAAAAATGTCAGACATTATCACTTCCTGTATTGTTTTGGAGTTGCTGGGAACGAGATACGAGATATCAAAGATTTTCAGATAAATTCAAAATAATAAACATTCGAACTTCCCTTCTAACCTGAAAATTTTAAAGAAAAGTTCACATCCTCTGAAGTGGTATCAATCAAAACTTCTTTTGATAACTTATGACAATACTTCAGAAACAGACATAGGATTCGTTGTACTGTGGGCTGTCTATATTTTGTTCTACTTTAAGGTTAGAATTATTTTAATTCAGTTTCTGTTACCTTAAATGCTTTGAATCTACAATCTTCAAGTAAATAGTATATAAATATCACATAAAATTGAGAGAAGCATTTAAGACTCTCAAAGTGTAATTTAGAACACGAGCTTTCATCAGACTCAGCAGAACATTACAGGATGCATAGCATTCCCTCAAAAGTTTATAACTCCTGGATTCCTGCAAATAAAAATAACTCACTCTAAAATGTTATTAGCATATTAGACCATATATTGAGAGAAATAAATTTTATTATTAAGGATGTAATGTAATTGTCAGTTTACATGAACGTATGGTAATATTTCTACCCTGCTAAGCCTCTTGCTCCTCCCATTCTCTCTCCTGTAAGATCCAAAGCACATGTGAACAGTAGCTGAATCCCATCTTGCAGGAGGCCAAAGTAAGGATCTCAAGTCTTAGTGTGCTGATACTACCAGAACAAAAGTAAATAGCTTCATTTTCCCTAGTTTTAATATACACCCCCATTCTGTTTAACTAAATCGTAACATCAACAAAATGTAAACAAAGTTTGACGAGGCAAGGAATTCTTAACCCCTGCCAGCACTTCTACCTTTGTCCCTTCTGCAGGTCTTTTTCCCTCCCCCCTTCCTTTTTTTCTCTCTTGCTTTGTTGCAGTAGTTTCTTTGGAGGAGGTGAGGTAAACATACAGTGAAGGATGAGGAGATGAAAAGAAAAAAGCTGAGGGAAGTTCACAACAAATCTAGTCTTATCAGTTGTGATTTGGGTACCTCTTCCATTTGATTCCAAATACTCTCACATTCAGCCATGAGTTCTTCCTTGGCATCTGAGTCATTGACAGCTTCTGGTAAATATTCAGCCTATTATCAAGTAAACAGAACAGTTACCATGAATATTTACAATAATTATTAACATGTTATTGAATCATACCTTCTACTTTAGGCCAAATACGTAACACAGAAATCCCTCTAAATCCAAAGCTTTCAATTAACTCCCCTGTATTTCTAGATAGCATCCAATCATTCAGTAAAATCAGCTAACTATATTACTGTAGCAAAATTTGAAGACACTAATAATGTTTTTTTAAAAACATTCACAAAATCTTAAATTTTCAGAACTGCTTTGCCTATCTACAATGGCATTTTTTATTTTCTGACCACTATATTACAGAAACAGTAATAGAATTTTACATGTACAAAATCACACGTTTCCATATATCTTAAGCATAGTTAGATCTGCTCTGTCTTCTAATAAATGTCCTAATCTATTTCTCTTTATGACAGCTTGAATTCAGAATCTTTTTGATTAGCAAATTAAAGTATCCGGGAGGTTAGTAGAAAAACAAACGAAAGAATATTTCTCTTCATGATAGCTTGACTTCAGAATCAGACTCAGCAGAAAAATCAATCCAAGCTAAATTAAGAAGTTTGAGAAGTTGTTGGGGCAAATAGAAACACATACAAATTCAGAAATTAAATTCTAGTTATCTCTATAAAGAGATACATGAACGACAATAACAATTAAGAGGGAAAATAAAAAAAAAGGCCAAAATGGCACTCAGATGGAAATTTTTTAAGGTAAAGCAACTAATAAGAACTTCCTAGATGTACAAGAGGCTTTTTAAGGCTTAAAAAATCCTTAAATGGAGTATTAAGTCGATGCTGAGGATTAGGGCCGGGCTGGTCACCGAACACTGACAGATCCTCTCTACCCTCTCTCCCTCCCCAAACAGGAAAGGAGTAAGGCAGAGACTTATGGATTAGGAAAGAAAACTAACCCACTTTTAATAAAACAATAGTAATACTAATACGGGAATAATAAAAATAAATAACTATATGCAAATATACACAAATCCGGTAACAAACCCGACTCCCTCCTCCCCCAGTAGCAATCCCCACTGATGCTGCAGCGCAGGCGGCATCGAGGCAGCCCAAGGCCGAGCAGCAGAGGGGAACCGGCACAGAAGGGGATTTGGGAACTCAGGATGGGGATCAAAGGCAGAAGATTGCACGGAGTCCTCCTCATACATCAGCCCTTGGATCCCTCCCGGGCCGCCCGCCGCTGGAGAAGACTCTCCCGTCAGAGTCTTAACACCCGTGATCCCTCAGTTTCGTACTGAATACGACACACGTGGAATGGAATTCTCTTGCTGGACACCTGTGCTGTGTGTTAAGTTTGTGGAGGCTGCAGC
>NW_009695987.1:0-7084 GCF_000703405.1 Apaloderma vittatum
TGTGTGAGAAATAGTGCGACCAGCAGGAGTAGGGAGGAGGTTGTTCCCCTGTGCTCGGCACTGGTGAGGCCACACCTTGAGTGTTGTGTCCAGTTTTGGGCACCTCAGTACAAGACAGATCTCGAGGGGCTGGAGCGGGGGCGGGGGAGGGGGTCTGGAGAATAAATCTTATGAGGAGCGATTGAAGGAGCTGGCGCTGTTGAGTTTGAAGAAGAGGAGACTGAGGGGAGACCTCATCACTCTGTACAACTACCTGACAGGACATTGTGGAGAGTTTGGTGCTGGTCTCTTCTCACAGGGAATTGGTGATAGAACAAGAGGGAATGGCTGCAAACTGCAACAGGGCAGGGTTAGACTGGACATTAGGAAAAAATTTTTCGCAGCAAGAGTAGTCAGACACTGGAACAGGCTGCCCAGGGAGGTGGTGGAGTCCCCATCCCTGGATGTGTTCAAGTGTCGTTTAGATGTGGTGTTGGGTGATATGGTTTAGGGGTGACCTTGTAGTGTAGGGTTAATGGTTGGACTCGATGATCCCAAGGGTCTTTTCCAACCTGAATGATTCTAGGATAAAGAATTGCAACTAACCTTATACTGCTGGTGGCAGAGGATGGCTTTGGGGAGACGTCTCACCTGGATTAGTGTGTCCGTGGTCCTGCTACATCTTTGGGATTTGGAGGTACAAGACCAAGTCCGTGGTTCTTTTTAAACCATTTGGATGCCCCACTGTGCCGTTGCTGTGAATTCACATCCTCTTTTCTCCTGAAATGAAAAAAACTCACCCTCTGAACGTTCAGAGCGAAAAGCGATAAAATATTCATCTATTCTTAGACTCATTAAGGCAGCGTAATTGGATGTAGGCGCTTCCTCCACTCTAACGGCGCTGTCTCACTCCCGAGCCAAGATTCATTTCCACGGGCAAGAGGATGCTCAGCGCTCCCGCCTCGCGGATAAAGGATGTGTGAAGGGTCCCTGGAGCTCACCTCCCTGGGAAAGCAGCAAAACATCGTGGCACCTACCTTGTCTGACTCCTCCCCACGGATGGCTTTGCTCACCGAGGCTGCTTTTGCTCCAGCCCTGGGCAGGGATTGCTCTTCAAGGCCCTAATCAACCCCTTGCAGGTCTTTTGTTTCCCAAACTGGTGTTCTGCGGTTTCCTCTTCCTGTAATTTTTTTTTTTTTTAACGAAGCTGCATCCATCTAAAGGCTCCTGCTCCATCTTCCGCTGTCTTTAAGATGTATTTGTGGGTTTGGGGTTTTTTTTTCCTCCCTTTTGTAATTGAAACAATCTCTAGCCCCTTCTAGGATCAGGGTGCTTTCAAATGCACAGTGGGATGGATTTTATCCTAAAGAGACCTGACCTCTAACTCTGAATTAGTTGGAAGGCTCAGTGGAAGGCCTTCAAATGTAAAAGCTGCTTACAGTGTCTCTGTGAGATGTTAAATAGCATGCATACCAGGCTGGAAAAGGGTGAAACACTGTTTTTAGAGGCTGAAATTGCTCTCTTGAGTCCACAACCATCAGGAAAGTGGCAGCTGGAAAGCCTGAAATGTGTGGGTACACACACAACCCTGTTGGGCACTCAGCCCCCGACAAACATAACACTTAAAAAGAACCTTTATCATCGAAAAAGCATTAACTTGTTGCCACTGCCAGCTCCTCTTAACATGCTTGGTAGCAGAATGAGCTGCTGGCTGTGGTGGAAGGTGGGTGAGCCCTAAAGGTAACCTGGGACAGAAGGACGAAAGGACAAGTTTGT
Organism: Apaloderma vittatum; assembly: GCF_000703405.1. NCBI lineage: Eukaryota > Metazoa > Chordata > Aves > Trogoniformes > Trogonidae > Apaloderma > Apaloderma vittatum. The sequence goes on from NW_009695987.1 coordinate 1,756, forward strand.
GATACCCCAGTATATTTGAGAAAACCCTTAGTTTTTTTTAATAGAGTGTGACATTTTATAGAAGATGCTTCCACATTCTATAGGTGGGCTAGTTACAGAGGTAGGGGGACATGAGGCAGCTGGAGGAGGATGCCACCTTGGCCTCTGGAGGAGCAAACAATTCACTCATTCTTCACGTCTGACAGATATCACGGATTTTGCAGGCTGCTGTATTGAAGGAAAGCCGCCATCGAGCTATCCCAGTTTTCGTCGCAGCTCCCAAATTTTCTCAACGCTACGAAATGCAAAAGGTTTCTTTAATATAAAGTCGTCACGGGGAAGTTAATTAACATTTAAGGATTTGGTTTCAGCTCATTCCGTTTGGGCTAATCACATGTGCAAGCTTTAGACTCGCGCATGGTGGGTTGGATCCTGCTTTATCGGCTGAGGCTGTGACAGAAACACCGAGAGCAGAAGAATTCCTTCCCCAAAAGGGTTTTCAAGCCCTGGCACAGGCTGCCCAGGGCAGTGGTGGAGTCTCCATCCCTGGGGGGATTTCAAAGCCGTGGAGATGTGGTGCTCAGGGACGTGGGTCAGTGGTGGCCCTGGCAGCGCTGGGTTAATGCTTGGACTCAATGATCTGAAAGGTCTTTTCCAACCTAAATGTTTCTGTGGTTCTGTGATTCATTTAAGGCACTGAATAGCAGCGTAATTGCTAACATGTGGTTCAAACACCTTAAGGAAGTGTTGCTCGGAGACTGGAATTTGTGTCTTGGAGACAGATGGGTGAAGTGCTGAAGATAATCAGAGGTCAGCTGGCTAAGCCTTATTTTTTTGACTAGCCTTGTTGGGGTTAGAGAGTGCTTTCCTAAAGCGTATTTGCTGCATAATCTGTGGAGATGAGTGTAAGAGAGCCTTTGAAGGAATTAGTGAAATTCAGTTGAGACTACTTCACATTCAGGCAACAGAGAGCTGCGCAAGAACCTGACACTGCCTCTACGTGTACGGGATCCTCTTCTGCTCTCCCAGCGATGTTGGCCCGTTTAAAAACTACTTTTTTTTGCCTGCCAGGCTGATCTGTGGCTTCACCATGGCCTGACAAAGTGGAGTGAAATGTACTCCTGTTTTTGGAAGGAGGGGAGTTCAGCGATCCACCAGCGCCATGCCTGGGGAGAAGGATGGGACCTCGGTTTGGTCCTGGGTGGGGCTCAACAAAACTTCCAAGCGCGTCTTGATTTTGAACATGCCGACAGCGATGGATGTTCTGCTGGCATCTTCCTTTGTCAGTAGGGAAGGGGGGTTTCGATTTAAAGACAAATTGCTGTGTTGTTGGTTTTTGTTGGTTTTTTTTTCAAGAGGAGGCTTCGGTAGCACAGGAGGAATTTTTTGAGTGCTTGGAGGATGTCCCGGCTGTCAAAGCAGCTGCTTCATGGGGTTGTTGTGCTGCATGATAGTTTCTCTTCATCTCGGGCAGCAACAGATCACTTTTGCTGTAGAGAGGTGATACAAAAATGCCAACACTCCTTACTTTTTGAAGGAAGAATCCCCACGTCGCGGTCTTGTCTGAAGAAATGTGACGTCTGGGCTGGACGGACAAAGTGACGTGTTTACTCGTGGTAAGAATCTACATCAAAGTGGGTAACGGTGGGTGCTAGAGAAACCGGGCTTGAAAAATAGCTCTTTATTAATAGTACTCACACAACTAATGCTGGGATTGTGATCCTCCTCGTGTGCCATCGACGTGGAGCGCCGCGTCGCAGCGGGACAACACGTACAGTCTGTCTGCCTAGAGAAATCTCATGGCATCCACGACAAACCTAAAGAGATGTTGATTTGCTCCTTACCTCTGCTGGGTACGGGCCACCGGCACCTTAATGGGAGCTCGGTGGAGTAGCTTGTACTCTGGCTGCACAGTGGAAAAATCTTCCTTTAGGAAATGCTTTTGGCATCAGATATTTAGGTATCGGCTTAGGAGGAGTATCTGCAGCAGCCTCTGAGGATGTCTCTTCTCTGTCCGTGTTAGGTGGGACTTGATCCAATCTGGGCAATTTTGGGATGTGGGAGGGGGGCCTTTGGTGTCGCTTCCACCGTTATTCATTCTTCACTTGTTGCACACCCCTAAAACTCAATGTCGTAGGGTGATGGGAGAGAGGTTTTAACTTAAGGAAGAAGAGAACCTGTCCGGGTCCTGTTTGACAAGGCCCTGTGGATCTGTGTGATCTGAATGAAGCATCTCTTGAAGAAAAGTGCGGTGATTATGTTGCTGCCAGTGAGTAGGAAGGATTTCACTTCACTTTCCATTGAAACTCTAGAAGTGATGCCGCCAGAGGCGCTCGGAAGCGGTGGATGCAGTGAGAGATGTCCGAAGCAGACAGATCTGCAGACCAGCCATCCAAAGGCCGAGGCTGAAGCTACTCAGTCATCTCCATCTCCAGCTCTAGAGCAAATCTGATGCTCTTGTTGCTTTTTGTTTTCCTGCCATAAAAACAGAGCTGTCTCCACGTGTGACAGAACTGGTGTGAGCTTTGGCTCATTAACATTTGCATTTATTTTAACTCCTTTGCTGCTTGGCTCACCTCAAGGGCATGAACTGGCACAGGAGTGATGAGTTGGTGGCATTCACAGACACATTTGTGTGACTTTTTTGTTGTTTTTTATTATTTATATTTTTTTGTTAGGGCAGAAATAGATGCAGGGAATTGACATTGCGTTTCCTTGGAAGTTCTTGGGACAGATTTCCTTATTCTGAATCCTCATAGAATCACAGAACAATTCAGGTTGGAAAAGCCCCTTGGGATCATCGAGTCCAACCATTAACCCCACACTACAAGTTCACCCCTAAACCATCTCACCCAACACCACATCTAAACGACACTGAAACACATCCAGGGATGGCGACTCAACCCCCTCCTCAACAGGCAGCCTGTTCCAGGGTCTGACCACCCTTTCCGTAAAGAATTTCTTCCTAATATGACTTAACATTCATAACATGACTGACCAAAAAACCTCACAAAGCCTTAAATGCTGTATTCTTAATTACTGTTTGTTATCCTGAAAATCCTTCCTGGGATGCTGACTTGATCTCGACAGCAAGGTAATGTCTGAGAGCTGGAGAAAAAATCTGTTTAAGAATCTAGGGGTTCAGTAATCAGCAATATCTGAAAAGCCCTTTTGTTCCTCTCAGGTTGCTTTTGTGTATCCAAAGAGCCTGATTTGAGATGTGAATTTGACTTAAAAGATACTTGATAAGCTGGAATTCCTTTACATTCCAGTGCCTCAGTTTCCCCATGCCTTTCCCCGAATGTCTTTCTAACACATTTGACCACCACTCAGCACAAGGCAATCCTGCTGCTGGCTCCCCCTCCAGAAGATGCTGTAATGCCCCAAGCAGCTAATTTTGCCCTTGGTAAATTTAATTAAGGCTTTCAAAGGGCTCTCCCTTGACCTTGCGAGTTTAGGGGAGATTCTGTAGATGAATGTTTTGCCCGTTTTCCCCAACGTGCTTTGTTTCTCACCCGGCTTTATCAGCAGTCTTGCCCAGACTTTGATTAAAAGCAGCGCTGCCTCGGCGTGTAATACTCTGGGAAAGTCCAGCTGTATTAACGTCTTATCTGATTTCTCATGCAACATTTCTTGCTCCCCAGAAGAAAACGGGAGAACGACCTGTCTCTAATGGGAATGTTCGTACCGTGAGAAGAAAGAAGAGCACGGATTGTGCTTAAAATCTTACTTTTGAAGCACCGGGCCGAGTTGATGGAATTGGTCTGTTACTGCTCCCCAAGGCATACTACAAACTTGTAATGGAGCCACTGGACATAAATAAATGTCTCAAGCAGTTTAGCTGGAAGTCTGGATCTTCACCTTTCGCCCTTTCCCTCTTCAATCTCTCTTCCTCCCTCCTGCCTGGCACCGTAATGATTTGAAGGGCTTTTGTATCTGTTTTCACGTGGCTGCCTTGGCGATCTCTTCGGCCAACTTCCCTCTGGACTATCTGCAAACATTAAAAGAATATTTGAAATTACTCAGCCTCGACGGTGCTTGAAATTGAGCCATGTTCTGTTGTGTCAACAGAGTGCTTCGAAGTGGTGACTGTAGAGGCCAGAAGAAAGATTTCCAGCTCTAGTGCTGCCCACAAAAGTGCCTTATTGAGTGATGTTCCTCTGCCTGGTAGCTTAGACGTGCTGCTCCGGTTGCTTATTTGTCCATCTTCCTTCCTCTATTTTATTCGGGTTCTATAATTGAGGAACGAGTCCTTTCAAGACTTGTTCCTGTTCGTTTTCCTTCGCGTGCTTGGATCTACTCAGCAGTGGTTTGGGGGAAGAATCAAGGGCTTCACGGGTTGTTGGAAATCTGGGGGAGTCTGAAGAGTTTTGTGATGCCCCAGTTGACTGGGCTGTGCTTTTCCTTAGAGCGGATTGTTTCAGAAGCAGCTGGAGCTGACTCCTCTTCTTCACCCCTGTGTTGCCCATGACACATGTGGAAGAGGAACGGTGAAGCGTAATTTGACTTATTTTGGATGGTTTCTTCGCTGACTAATTCTGCTGACTGATAGGCTGGTTGCTCTCTGGGTTATGAGGACGGTTAAATTTACACTCTCTATTTTGCAACCAATGTATTTCAGTGGGTTCAATACAGTCTTTTGGTCTTTTCCTGCCTCAGGATTGCTTCTTTGCTGTGGCAACTTTGTTATTTTGCAGTAAATATCTGCTATCTAAAGGCGTCCTTTAATTGAAAGGTCTTCCTGAGTCTCCTCCAGGCTAAACACCACCAGCTAAACACCAGTACCTCAGCCTCTCCTCACAGGACTTGCCCTCCAGTCCCTTCCCCAGCCTCGTTGCCCTCCTCTGGACCTGCTCCAGCCCCTCAAGGTCTTTCTTGCAGTGAGCGATTGACCCAGCCTGTCCAGGTCCCTCTGCAGCGCCTTCCTACCCTCTGGCGGATCGACACTCACCTCCAGCTTGGTGTCATCTGCAAACTTACTAAGGGTAGACTCAATCCCCTCATCCAGGTCATCCATGAAGGTGTTGAACTGGTAGCAGCACCATTCACCACCACTCTCTGGGCTGGGTCATCCAGCCCCTTTTTCACCCAATGAAGGGTGCACCTGTCCAAGCCGTCGGCTGCTGGCTTTTCCGGGAGGGTGCTGTGGGAGACCGTGTCAAAGACTTTGCTGAAATCGAGGTAGACCACATCCACAGCCTTCCCCTCATCCGCTAGACAGGTCACCCAGTCATAGAATCCTAGAATCACAGAATTGTCAGGGTTGGAGGAGACCTCAAAGATCATCTAGTTCCAACCCCCTGCCATGGGCAGGGACCTCCCCCACTAGATCAGGCTGGCCAAACGCCCA
>NW_009695987.1:7387-9599 GCF_000703405.1 Apaloderma vittatum
CTGAGCATCCTCGTGGCCCTTCGCTGGACACATTCCAGCACATCCAGATCGCTCTTGTGCTGTGGGCTCCAGAACTGGACGCAGGACTCCAGGTGGGGTCTCACAAGAGTGGAGTAGAGGGGGAGAATCACCTCCCTTGCCCTGCTGGCCACACACCTCTTGATGCAGCCCAGGACACGATTGGCTTTCTGGACTGCAAGTGCCACTGACAGCTCATGTTGAGCTTCTCTGGGCGTGTTCAAGGCCAAGTTGGACGGAGCCTTGAGTAGCCTGATCTAGTTGAGAGGCGTCCCTGCCCATGACAGGGAGGTTGGATTAGATAATCTCTAAGGTCCCTTCCAGCCTAGGCCAGTCTATGATTCTCATCCACCAGTACCCCCAAGTCCTTTTCTTCAGGGAGTTGTTCAGGCAGGACCTTCCTTTTCTAAACCCAGTCCCACTGCGCAGCAAAACCAGCAGATTTACCCTCTGCATTGGAGATCAAGATAAGAGAAACATTGGAAGGGCCAACGGTTTCGCAGCGAAGTCAATGCAATAGCGCTGGAGCCGAGGATTTCAGAGGGGAGAGGTTGGTGAAGGCCGTTTTGTTGCCTTCCAGTTTGGATGTCTCATGAGCGGCGCTGCGAGTACCAGACCTAATGAAGCCTGGAGTCCTGGGGGCTTGTGTCTCACGCTCGGCTGCTCCAGACCCCAGGAGGGTATCGCGGTCCTGTGGATGGTTGTTTTCTTTCTGTCTTTTATAGGGCTTCTGTGCAGATTTCTTCAGTGCCCGGGTAAGGAGAGGTTCCTGCTGTAGTTTTCCCCCAAGGATGAGAGAGGAGGAGGGTCCACCACCTCCATTCAGCATCGTGATCTTGGATGGGCTCGAATGGATTTGAAGCCTGTTTCTTCCACGGGAACTCAGCGTCTCTTCCCTCTGTCTCTATAAAACCTCTTTTATCTTTAAGATTGCTTCTGCTGCGTCACGCGTACAGTATGGTCAGATGAGGGATCTGCCTGGGAGAAAGCAACCAAAAAACTTAAAACAACTTGTGTGACAACCACGTCTTGCACGTGCCAGTTTGTTCTTCTACCCTGCGCCTGCCTCCGAGCAGCAGCGTGGGGGAAAACCCAACTTGACTCTGTGCCCTTAAAATAGGAGTTCATTTTATATGGTTAAATATCCAATGGGATATAGACAAAGCCGTCGATGTGCGTAAAATATGTGTAAATATATACACGTATAAATATATTAAAATAATATATGAATGTGTGCATGCATAGGAAGAGATCTGGGTTGGGATTTTCAAGAGGAGATACCTGTGTAGAAATCGTCTGTGCTCATCCTGCCCTTCCTTGAACAAGGGGAAGGAAAACAGTGCAGGTCACTGCTGTGGAGGGTGGGATTGCTGATTCAGCAGCCGTGCAGGAAGACAGAGCTCCTAACTGTGGCTGTTAATGTTTGGGAGAATGTTTGTTCTTCCTTTCAGACCTTTCGGCTGCCAATATCTGGTGATGACCCGAGGGAAAAAAATCCTCCATTTCTGTTTAAGAAATGGAGATGCGCCCCCCTGACTTCAGTTGCGAGAAAGCAGGTGGAGAGTATGAGTCCAAAATGCTGAAAATCAAGAAGTAAGAAGTGCCACTCTGCCGCGTATGTGTTTATGTCTTTTTAAATCCCATGATTAAGGCATTTTTTTGTCAATTCTGATTATAAGAAAGCTGCATTTCTGGAAGATTTGGGAGCAAAAGCGCCTTGCGCAAGGATTTGAGCTGACCGCGTGTCTCGGCGGCGGGTGAAGAGGCCACCGTCCGGCTGGAGTGGAGCAGAATGGTTTTCTCTTTCTGAAGTGCCTTTGGAATTGGGGAGGTAGGAGCAAAAAAACGCTCCTGAAGGCTGAGGCTTCTGGTGAACTCAGAAAGACTTTGCAGGGACGATGCTGTGCGTGTTCGACCTGTTAAGATGGTGAATAAATTTTGACTATTTCATAGATAGATGTGAAGCCTGAGGGCAAGGGGGAAGGTGTCCCCTTGAAGAACACCTGAAGATGAGGAGGAGGGGTCTCAGCTCTAAGGGGGACACGAGGTCCCTGAGTGTTTCTAATACTGAAATTGGGTGTAAGAGAGCTGAGGGAGGAGGCACCCCAAAGGTCTGTGCTTCTCCTCGGGGTTTGTCGAAGAAGGAGATAGACTGGAAATCGGAAGGGACACACGTGCATGTGGGAAGCCGAAC
>NW_009695987.1:9647-23774 GCF_000703405.1 Apaloderma vittatum
GTGGGAAGGGATGCTGCAGGAGGGAGTGGTTTTGCTTTGTGAGCAAGCTGCAAGTCTAAAGGCTTAAAGATGTGAGTTCCCCGAAGATGTTTGAGGATAAAATAATCCAGGGGAGGGAGTAACGTGCGAAAGCGCGGTGGCCCAAGGGTGTTCTAATAGCTGGTGTCACCTACTGCTGAGCACAAGCCCCTTCTCCTTGAGGTGATGCCCACTGAAAGGGAAGGGGGAGGTTTGCAAACACTTGGGGGAGGGGGGAAAAAAAAAGTTAATGAAAATGTTTGATGAAGGACAGCAAGACTCGCTCTGCTAGTAATTGCAGAGATTTGGGAGAAACTTCCGAACGGAAATTTGAAAAGTCACCAGAAGCATTTGAGGAGAGCGAGTCCCAGCCCGCTGGAGCTTTGGGTGTTTTAAGATCCTCTCGTGTGCACCCCGAGAGCTGCCAGATCGAGATCCTAAAAAGTGTGTGTGGATCCCTGCGTATCTTGAAAACTACGCCCGCTTCTAAGGTGGCTTTGATGTGATTGTCACTCTTCGAAAACGGGCTTGAAGACCTTAAATAACTTTTGCGACGTGACGACATTGCTGCGGGCGAATGGGGAGGGTTGGGTGCTCCGCGGTACCCACACTCGTAACCTCATGGTTTTGAGAGAGCCTGGAAAGCTCCGAGCAGCCGAGTTTCCCCTTTTCATTGCGAGCTTTCAGCGTGCAATCTCCCTTTTGAACGTGCCATTCAGCTGAAGTACTCATTAAGATGGGGAATTATTTGCGTATTATTAGCATTATTACATGGAAATAGAGCTGCTGCTGGTTCTTCCCTCCCTGTATCTTTCACCACCCGCCTTTCTAACTGCTCTGAATCCTGTTTGTTGTGTGACAAACCGGGCTGATAAATCTCGTTACTCCCTTGAACGGCTGGGAGGCTCGTTGCACATTACTGAATTTTGTGAATTATGTAATAAATGCGTAATTAAAATGAAAACCGGGGCCTCTCGTGGAACCTTATGAAATTCCGTTCGTGGTGAATTAGAGAGAAACCTACATGGGTGTTAAAACTGAAGCCTAATTATTTGGATTTATTTTTAATCAATATTTAATAGGCTACCTATAAATTCCTGCGTACCCGGAGCAAATCTGCTATTGCGGCTTTGCCGGAGGGCACAGAAAGTGTGTGTGTGTAGAGTAAGATGTTTGTTTTCATTGTGCTTCGTATCTTAATATTTGATTACAGGAAGGAAAACTCTCCTGAGCACGGTGCGCTCAAAAAATTTCTTCAGCCGAGGGAAGCGTCTGCTAGGAGACTGGATTTTTTTTGCCCCCAGTCTTTTCCCACTTGGTCTCCTTTGAATATTGAGGTTTATCGGAGGGGAATTGCGATCGTAGGAGATAATTTACTCTAACGGAGCGCTGCTTGGTTGTTCACTCATCAAGCTGTCGTTAAAATCGCCCTGAAAAATCTTTTCCGCGATGTATTTCTGCAGTCCTGATTCTTTAAAGGCGGCTGCCCCGACCGCTGTCAAGTTTAAACTCGAGATGTGCTCTAAAAACTTATTTTCCCGTGCGCTAAAATGGGCTTTGGAGATATTTTCTGATGCTTTGGAGATATTTTTTGATGCTTTGGAGATATTTTCTGATGCTTCGGAGATATTTTCTGATGCTTTGGAGATATTTTTTGATGCTTTGGAGATATTTTTTGATGCTTTGGAGATGTTTTCTGATTCTTTGGAAATATTTTCCGACGCTTTGGAAAGAGAAGCGATATTTTTAAGGCGAACAGCCTGCAAGCCCCTGTTTCATTTTGAAAGGTTTGTCTCTTAAGTACGAAATTGAATAGAAGGGATTTTATTCCCCTAAATCCCCGATTCTAGAGAAAGCAGCTTGAGATCTCGGTAAGAGAATTAACACATGGGTTAAACTCACAATAAGAAGCAGCACTTGGAAAATGCCTATTCAGATGCAGTTAAGGAAATAATAGGATTAGTTCTTGTCGTGTCAGTGTGGATTCCTCAAAGTGCGGGACACGCATACGTTGGATGTTGCTGGCCTGGGCGTGAAATCGAGGACAATACAAATAAAGATGACTTTTCTTGGAGGCAATTCGTTTGGAACGTTTAAGCCGGTGCTTCTGCGCGGGCAGGTAATTCACTATGACAAATAAGCCCCTAATAATCCCCCCACCGATGCTGTTGTTTGTGACCGAGATGATCTTAATTGCAGCTGCGTAACTGGGAAAATGCCTTTATCCTAAATCAGGAACGCGCCGTGGCAAATGCGTTTTCCTTTAATGTAACCAGATTTCTATTTATTTCTATCATTTGTTGGAAACACAAAGTGTGGTTTTTTTTTCCCCTCTATTTCCATTATGTGTTTTCAATGAGCCATTTATCATTCCAATGTGTATATATTATATATCCATCATTTAAGCTAAAGCGTTTGTGTCTCTTGACTGGTTTATTTATTTAATTGTTACACATTTCATGGTAATCCAGAATCCTGAAACGAAGCGTTATTTTCAGTTTCTTGTGTCTGCCATTTCATAATCGTCCACGTGTGTGTGTTTATTTTTAGCTTAAGCGAAAGACATGAAGCCTTAAGGCTGGACTGGGGTTATTTTGACATCACCTGACTTCATCATAGGAGATGCTGTAGGAGAGCGTCGCGCCGAAAACCTTCCGACGAGATGGTAATGAGGGGATTAAAAAAAAGGCTTCTGCTGTGCTCTATGTCCTGCTGCTTCTTTCTCTTTGGAGCCAAGCACTGCTTCTCTGTTTTACCACGCAAAAACCCGCACGATATAAAATTCTGTATAGACAGATAATGGGCAAACGCGGCGAATTTGTATTAACAGCAGCGTAGGCATGTGCCGAGGCTGATATTTCACAGCTGAGAGCATGTCTGAGGGTATAACTAAATACTCTTGGATGCTGGAACTTGAGGAGGAAGCAAAAAAAGAAAAAATCGGTTTATGACAGAGAGTATTTGCTGCGTTTTGGCACCAGATCTATTTAGGGGGAAGCTTTCGAAAGAGCTTTCTTCACATCTGGAAGTGACAGAGGCGTGCAGCTACCGCTGGCTCGTTTGAGTCGCAGCGAAACGAGCGCCGCGTTCGGGTGGAGGGTACGTTTTTGGCACAGTGTTCCTCGGTACTAGAGGAATCTTTTCCAGCTGGATAACCTCACGATTCTGGAGGGCAGCAATACGTCCTATTTGGTAACTTGCAGCACAGGATGAAAAAGAAAGAAGTCCTGTGAAAAAGGCGTGAATTTAGAAGAGCCGCGCTCAGTGCGTGTATGCACGTGAGAATTGTCCATCCCAGAAAACAGTTTATATCAGGTGACTTGTACCATATATTTTTCTCTTTCTTGGACTGCTCCTTGCATGAAAAGCCTCTCCTCTGTAGCTCTTCCTTTCTTACTCACTAACGGGAGAACAAATGCTTATCCTTATTATATGTCTTTTTCTAAGTGTCTGCTTAATATTTAACAGAGCAAAGATCCGTGTATGATTTAACGTGCCCGCTTGTGGCTAATCGTTACTCGATGTGATCAAGGCTTTTTTGCACTTAATTTTTTTTGTTGCCTTTTTATCCAGCAGGATGATTTTTAGGTGACAGCCTAAGAGTCGATTTGCGCTCGAAAAGTAGACTTACTTCCTCCGCAGTACTTCTGGGTTTACCAGTGAGCAGCATCCTTTTACCAGCCCAGCTAATGGTGCTCTTACAGCGTGGAAGGATGCCTCATCCCAAACTAGGTATCTCCGTATTTTAAGATCTCAATGATCTTAAAGGTCTTTTCCAACTAAACGATTTTATGATTCTATGATTCCTGTGCCACTATAAGGAATAGTTGCTCGTTGATTCGTACCTGACTGTACAATAGTTTTTTTAAAGACTTTAGGATGGTAACTTTACACTGCTGGGATTTTATTTTTTATTTTATTCCCCCAGCTGACTTATCTTGAGGTTAGATGTCCAACATGAGCTACTTTTCTTGGCTCCCTCTCAGCTGACGGTACCGACACTGCGATGTGTCCTCTCCTAGCGATCCCGTCCTTCTGTTCACCCCAGCTTGGACTGGATCCCTGCTTCTGCCAGCTCACGTTTGGTGGGAGGAACTCTGCCATCCCGTCAGGCAGGACCTGAGATCTCTGAGCAGCCCCTGGTGCCTTGGAAAGTTCTTTCCCCAGGTGCGTTAATACCCTACCGAGGGCTGCAGATCTGACCCCGCTGAAGGAGGACGAAGTTGGCCAAGCACAGTATGCTGAGTGCCACTCAGTACCTTGTCCTGAACCACAGAATCACAGAATTGTTGAGGCTGGCAAAGCCCCCTGAGATCATCAAGCCCCGCCTGTGACCCAACCCCACCCCATGGGCCAGACCAGGGCACCAAGTGCCACATCCAGCCTCTCCTTAAACCTCCCCAGGGACGGTGACGCCACCACTTCTCTGGATTCGAGCCCTGTGGCTCCTCCTAGAAGGAGGATTTGTGTCCATATTTACTTTAATAATTATTTTTTTAATCAGCTGGCACCCTGGCTTTGCCAGGGACACCTTTGCCGGTCACAGAGAGGGATTTACTGTGGCCAAAAGTAGAGCACGCGTGAAACCAGCCGATGGTTCAAGCTGCTGTTTCCAGTCATCCGGAAACCCCAGCAGAGCGCTCTGTTGCAGTAGCCCTATGGAGAAGGAAATAAAAAACAAAAAAAAAGGAAAAAATACAGTCCTCCTTTAGGGTAAAATCCTCTTTCACTGAAATTTCTGGAGAGAGACGTTCATCAGTGGCTTCACGCCCTGTAGCTTACGGGACTTCTTGATTAAATGCTTTGTGCTCTAGAGAGAGGTGGTCCCTGTCACTGAGGTGCTGCACGAGGTAGGGTATGAATTCTCTACTCACTAAACTCCAGAAACAAATCAGTTCTGGGCACAACTTAAGCTCGGTTTCCCGAGGGGACTGTCCCTCAGAGTTGTGCTTCTTGCTGACAGGTCTGAAACTCATCTCTTCTTGGTTGTGTTCCGCTCGAATATAGTGCAGCTAAGTGCGAATTATTGTTGGGATGCCAAGAATTCCCCTGGTTTTATTTTGTCAGGAAAATACTATATTCCTCCAGTTCTGCTGATTTTTTTTTTCCCTCCAATAAATGGGAAGATGAAAGTACACCAAGCAGGGAAAATTCCTGTTGTATTTAGAAGCAGGTTTTGTCAAGAAGTTCAATTCCTGTAGATCTTACGCATTATTTTAATTTTTATTTCACCATTTCATTGATGGCTAACGGATTAGTTAATGTGTGAGCGTTACTATTTATTTAATTCTTTTTCTTTTCTTTTCTTTTTTTTAGGTCGGAAAGGTTTTTATGGGTGGTGACATGTTCCACTACTTGCATCAATGCATTTCATTTAACGTTGGGAAGGAGTGGATTTGGTTTGTTGTTTGATTGGGGTTGTAATTTTCTTTTTTTGAAGTGGCTGTAATTGTAAGTCAGCCTAGGGAGGCGTATCTGTTCCTGCGCTTGGGTCTACCTCTGTTCAGCAGAGCTCTAAATCCTCCGCCCGAGCGCTCCCGGTCTGCCAAGACAGCAGGAGAGTTGTCGCGAGCCGCGTTTTCAGGGATTGCATGAGCCAGTTTAGGGGGAAAAAAAATAAATAAAAAGAAAAGTATGTGTAAAAATAAAGGCATTCTGGGCTTTCTGGATTGAGAGCAGACATACGACAGTTTGGATGATGATGTCTTGCCAGTAGGCGAGTGGACAAACCTGTGTAATGATGCTTTTCCTTCTCTGCAGAGCTGCTGTCCCCAGCCGCACGATTCCTTTAGAAAAGCCCGTTCAAAATAACTCCGCACTCGGCGATATTTCACTTGCTCTTTTTTTTTCACTTCGCCACCGCCGAGAGCAGAGAGAGGTTTTTAACTTAGAGCCGGGCGCGTATCCCAAGTTCAGAAATCTCCACAGAAGATTAAGCAAGTTAGAGAAATTAGCTTTGATCCCTTTCTGCCAGCGTAGGATTATTCTGCACCGTGCTGGTTTTGAAGTTCATGTCTAATCCAGTTTTACACGTCTCGGGGGAACCGGCCCTCTTACCACTTTTTCTGCGGAACAGTTGTGCGGCGCGGCCGCTGATTTCGAGGCACTCACCTGACGCCGAGATTTAATTTGTGCTTCCCATCCCTGCATCCCGACGTTAACGCCGCTCCGTCGTGGTCTTCCGGTGTTCAAAGGATTATTATCGTGCTCCTGCTATTTTATATGCTCCCTCTCTGTCATATCCTGCCCCGGCGAGGGGGACAGGTGACTTTTAGATTCGTAATACCCCAACAGAGCGGACAAGTGAGACAAGTCTCAAAGTCCACATACAAACATTTATTATTAAATTGGGCGCAACACAGAGATCGAGCTCACAACAGTGAATTCTAATTTAAAAGCACGACAGGGCAATGTAACAAAAACCAGGAAAAGGCTAAATATCCAATAAACTACAATAACTTAATAATAACAAGCGATAATAAAGGACATCTAAACACAATATTATAACGGACAATATTATTCTTAACCATTACAAGAAAGACATTTAAGCATGAACTAAGTAAACAGTATGATAGGCCTTGCATTGCTTAGCGACAAAGGGGGAGGCGAGAAAGGGGGGTGGGAGAGAGAGATCGAGATCGCTGGTCCAGGTTCCTGCGTTGGTCCAGCCAAAGCAGAGTTCAGGATGCATCCGGCATTGCATTCGTTCTTCTTTTCTTCTTCTCCTGCACTTGTCTTCTTCATTTTCTTTTCTTCCTCTTTTCTTCTTCTCCTCCTGCACTTTTTTCTTTTCTTCTTCTTTCCTTCTTCTTCTGCACTTGTCTTCTTCTTTTTCTTTTCTTCCTCTTTTCTTCTCTCCTCCTGCACTTTTCTTTTTCTTTTCTTCTTTTCTTCTTCTTCTGCACTTGTCTTCTTCTTTTTCTTTTCTTCCTCTTTTCTTCTCTCCTCCTGCACTTTTCTTTTTCTTTTCTTCTTTCCTTCTTCTTCTGCACTTGTCTTCTTCTTTTTTTCTTCTTCTTCTCCTGCACTTTTCTTCTTCTTCTTTTCTTCTCCTTCTGCACTTTTCTTCTTCTTTTTCTTTTCTTCTTCTTTTCTTCTTCTCCTCCTGCACTTTTCTTCTTCTTTTTCTTTTCTTCTGCCACTTGTTGCTTTACCTTGCCTCAATTTACACACAGTTTTTTACATGCGGAATGTCAGGTAGGGGATCAAGGCATTTTGTTGTTTTTGATACTCCTCATTAACATGTGTGAATGTTTAGTATGTGCGAATGTCCCATTGGTAGCCTTATCAGATCACCCCTCTACAACATTCCAGCACTTTGCCACACAGGACCAGAAACTGGTTTTTCACCAAGCTGGGAGTTTATAAAAATGACAAGAAATGTTTAAGGCAAAGTTCACACATTCCTCTGCTACATCTCTCTATATATTTGAACCCCACCCTTGCGAACAGCTGCGCGCGGCTCGCGTAAGTCTTCGAACTGTTGGAACAGATTTATGGATAAAAAGGGCTCCGAGCGTCCAGTGTGGACAGCAGTGCATGGAAACAACTGGCATGAAACAAGATTAAAAGAGCCATGTGTGCAGAAATATTGCTAATCAAGGCAAAAAGGGGGGTCATGGCACTGTTTTCCAGCAAAGTGGAAGGTTTAAGGTCAGTCCTGAAGTTGTTTTATTTTTTATTCTGTTTTTTTTTAAAATCCGCTGTGTTTCGTGCGTGATGAGTTTGTAAAACCGTCGAGTTTTCTTTCTAATAAATGTGCACTTCCAGGCTTAAAAAATGACTTGTCTGTGATCCTTTGAAGTGCCTTTTTGCAGGCACTCGGTGTTGGCAGCACGCTCGGAACGTTTTCTCCTTACGCACACCAGGCATCGCGGCAGCGGACCAGCAGAGCATTTAAGCACATGATCTATTTTAAGTACGCAAGCGATGCATTTAAAAAACGACAGCGTGTTTTGCTGGACTGACAAAAGCTTGCTCAGAGCCGTGTTAGGTTAGCACCCAAATCACTCCCAGGGACCTTTCAGGAGCTGCTTTCTGGAGCAGAAAGTACTGAGTAGGTCAAAAAAAGACATTTTTTACACCAAAAAAAGTGTTCTGTCGGTCAAGAGTTAAAATTGTATGTTGCTAAGGGTATCTGTGTTTTAGTGGGAAGCCCAAGAGATCCCAGAAGTGAACCTTCATCTCCGTTCCTGCCCTGTGCCTTCACCCTTTGCACCCACCTTGTAATATTATTTCATTTTCTTAGAGAGTGCAGTCAGGAGCACGAGCAAGAAACCCTGCAGCATTTCTAGAAGGGAGAGAGGGCAAACAGAAAGGGGATAAAGGATGAATACAATAAATAACCTAAATATTATGCTGTGTACATTGGGATGGATTCATTTCTTTTTTTTCCCCAGATCGTTTCCAGGACAAACTACATGGCACATATTATTAAACGTGTGTGCCTTTCAGACAGATTTAGCAGTGTGTAGGATGGGGAATATTCGTGTTTTTCTAGGCTGAGTTGCTTGGATAGCCCGTGCTTGCCATTTCCTTCGCCGGCAACAGCTCCCCTAAGACCATTGTGGGGTAGAACCCAAATCCCTCCCGATGACACTTAACGAACCGTCCTCCTTCCCCAGAGCTGTTCTTGGCAGGGAAATGCCATTTATCCTGACGGGAACCGGCGTGTTCAGGGGTTTCACGTCACCCGTGTGGAAAAACTGAGTTTGGAAGCGTTCCCTCCTGTCCTAACGTGGCTTTGACGAGCCCGTCGCGTGCTGCTCCTGCCACCAAGCAGCACCTCCTATAAAAATACGATGATGTTTTTTAAGTAAATCGGCGCTGGAAGGTTGCGAGGCTGTCAGAGTGACTTATCTCTTCTCCCTTGTAAATGGCATTTCTGGAAGATGGTGGCGGCTGCCCCGGCGAGCAGGCTGGTCTGAATCCTACAGAAGGTCTTCAGGAGATCTGTCGGATGCCCTACTTAGTTTAAAATGTTTGACGTTTTCTTATTTTATTTTTTTTTTGTTGTTATTGTTTTGTCTCATCACTGTAGTAAAGTTATTTTTTACGACCCTTTGGGTATTACCTGCTTTTATAATCTTTCTATAATTAAATTTACAAATCCGCTTTTGAGCTGGTGATGTATAAAACCTTGCAAACGGGATCCTTTGTGCGTTAACCTATATTTATGTTACTTTTTTTCCTTCTGGCAGTAATTATCCTGGCTCTAGGCCTGGGATTAAACTATAAGATGCTGAACATGCTTGAATTTTTTTCCCCCCTTCTTTGTGGCAAACTCTCTCATCCTATGCAGAGCAGCGCAGGGCATTTTTAAAACCACTTCCTATGAAAGCAGTTTAACTGTTACTCCTCTTAAGTGATTCACAGGAGGAGCCAGAGCAGAGGTTAATTGATCCTGTGCCATGAGTACAGAAAGGAGAAATGATTCAGCCTCCGTCACGAAGGTGCTCGGCTGTTTCCGAGTCTGATGACGCAGCTTTTGCTGCACAGCCGAGAGACCGTCACCCGCGGCTGAGCCGTAGGACTTGGAGGGGGTTTCAAGCTTAAAAAAGGTTGAGGATGTTGGAAAAGGGGTCCGGGGGCTCCTGTACTCTTGGTGTGTCTGATTCCAGCGGGACTGCAGTCCTTGGTAGGTTAGAGATGCCTACAGAGCATCACATCTCTCCATCCAGACCCAAAGATCTCGCCATCCTTGGTAGAAGCACCTGACTTGATCCGAAGGGCAAAGCCCTGCCAAGTTCTGTGGACTTGGTGCAAGACCTCTGAAGTGTGAGCAAAGCGCTGCAATTCTGTCACTCAGAGCTGGAGCAGCAAGTGGTCTCTACCCTGACTATCCCATGCAGCTCAAAATTTCAGCTAAAACCTGCAGAGTCCCCAAACTGCTCCGCCACCAGCCCAAAGTGCTTTCAAGGCGGCATCAAAGAGTGAGGGAGCAAATCCCGTTGCAGAGGTTGTTACTTCACCAGTTCGTATTGGTCTTGCAGGTGAATGTGTGGTTGCTTCTCATAATCATCACATAGAATCATAGAATCATAGAATGGCCTAGGCTGGAAAGGACCTTAGAGATCATTTAATCCAACCTCCCTGTCATGGGCAGGGACGCCTCTCAACCAGATCAGGCAACACATGGGGACCGAACGGGGACATTTGCAAGTCCTTTTGGTTTTACTGAACTTAGAGTAGAACTGTGGTTTGTTCTCCTAATGAAACCCACTGAACCCTGACATACCATAGAATCATAGATTGTGTGTTATCATAAAATCATAGATTGGTTTGGGTCAGAAGGGACCTTAAAGATCATCTAGTTCCAACCCTCCTGCCATGGGCAGGGACACCTCCCACTGGACCAAGTTGTTTATAGCCCCATCCAACCTGGCCTTGAGCACTTCCAAGGAGAAAGCATCAACAGTTTCTATAGGCAACTTGTTCCAGGGTCTCACCACCCTCACAATAAAGAATTTTTTCTTTGTATTGACTCTAAATCTACCTTCTTTTCGTTTAAAACCATTGCCCCTCATCCTATCACTACACTCCCTGACCAAGAGTCCCTCCCCAGCTTTACTGTAGCCCCTTTCAGGTACTGGAAGGCCACTGTAAGGTCTCCCTGGAGCCTTCTCTTCTCCAGGCTGAACAGCCCCAACTCTCCCAGCCTGTCCTCACAGGGCAGATGCTCCAGCCCCCTGAGCATCTTGGTGGCCTCCTGTGGACCTACTCGAGCAGGTCTTTGTTATGCTGGAGGCCCCAGAGTTGAACACAATACTCCGGCAAAGAAATTACGACTCAAACCATGTTAACAAAAAAAAAAACCCTGAACGTATGAAAAGTATTTCTGGCATCTTCCAGAGAACATCAGAAACATTGTTTTAGGGTTTTTTTACTGGATGATGTTGAGTAGCAATTAGCCTTACAAAGATGGGAGGTCTGTGTTCAACCTCAGCCACACTGGAGGGTGTATAGCAACAGATTGTGTGGCCTTGGCTGTGTGAAGCCAAGAACACCTCAGAGGACACGCAGAACACAGCATTTGAAGTTTGGTGGCTTTTTTTTTCTTCTCCTCATGAAGGTGAATGTAAGCTGTGATGCATGGGCCAGCTAGTACTGACCCAAATGCGTCCTGCGTCGGGTTCAAGCGTTAACCCTTTGGGGATCATTCCTAAATGGCATCTTAAATGTGACCACTTCCTTATGGAGAGAAAAAGTAAGGTGTGGCTGTGGCTGTGCCTGTTAGCACCACGACCAGAGGATGGATCCTGGTAATGTCCATCCTACAATACTTACGTTAGTGTGTTGGTTTGGGGCTTTCATGGCTACTGGTCTTCTCCAGACTGGTAAGACCATTAATGATCTGGAGCATGATTTTGCAATCTACTTGATTAAAATTTTATCCTGTCCTGTCTGAGAGAGAGAAGTCTTGGTTTTGGTTGGTTGTTGGGGGTTTATTTGGGCAACTCTTCATACAGCAGGGAAGAGCATTTAAGTATTTCTCAAGTGTTAGTGTTAGAAACTACTGTCTGCAGTGTACTGCAGTATCCTTGAGAAAATCATGGAGGGTGTGCACCCACCTTAAAATACCTGGCTGGAACATGTAAGGAGTGTCAAAGAGAGGTACTGACAGCTTTCTGGAAACAGGAGTGTGGAAAATGAGCCCAGCCCTTGGTGTGGGCAATCCACAAATTGCAGAGAGCTGAGAAGGACAGTTCTGGCACAGGTTGCCCAGGGAGACGGTTAACGTCCCATCCCTGGAAACATCCGTGATCAGGTTAGACGGGGCTCTGAGCAACCTGATCGAGTTGAAGATTTTCCTGCTCACTGCAAGGAGGTTGGGCTAGATGATC
The DNA here is from genome assembly GCF_000703405.1 of Apaloderma vittatum. Classification (NCBI taxonomy): domain Eukaryota; kingdom Metazoa; phylum Chordata; class Aves; order Trogoniformes; family Trogonidae; genus Apaloderma; species Apaloderma vittatum. The sequence continues at coordinate 21,509 of NW_009695987.1, forward strand.
TTCAAAGGTCCCTTCCAGCCCAAACTGTTCTATGATTCTATGACATGTCCTCTTCTCCTGCTCTGCTGATAATGGCTGGGTTGTTGAGGAGACCTTCTCAAGCCCTTTCTGACAGCAGGTCCTTCTTGCCCTCAGTGTGTTGTCTAGGAAGGAGGAGTCATTAAAGACTCGATGCTGTTTCTGAGCTGCTGGTGGAGCATTTGGTGGTGCTCCTCATGGCTGAGCTCTCTTTGGAGTCTTCCCCCTCGGATGACACGGAGCCGCCTCCCAATAATGGTCAAGGTGGTCTCAGCTGAGTTTGTAGCTTCAGGCTTCCTGGAGCCCCAGATCGATGCACATCGTGCTCTTTGCTGCTGTGTCAGGAGAGGTGCCCTGTGTTGTAGCAAACATTGCCCGTTGGGAATTTTTTCCTCCGCAAACCTTTCTGGAGTCATTGATTTGCAGCGTGTCTGAGCCAAATTTAAGCATTGGAGCCACATAGATCTGAATTTAGCCGTGCTGGCTGCTTTCCCTAGGAGGAGGGATCACAGGAATGGATTTGATTGCCTCGGAAAATTAGTGTTGATTTCAGTGAAGAATATTTTATTACAGTGTTTGCATTGGCATTCTCTTCATAGGATAATGGCTAAGAGTTTCCAGTGTTTCCTGTGCTTGTGTGTATTTAATGATTTAATCTATTCCTTCTGAATACAAGCTTGGGGAAAAAAAAATAAAAAAGGTCTGGCTGCCTACTCTTAACATCCTATCATAAAATTAAATCACTAATCCCAAAGGTGGAGTTACTGTTGAAAAGAAGGAGAAAAACCTCAGTTTTTGGAAAGTATTAAAACTGAATAATATGCTCTAAAATAGGCACTGGCCATGGTGTTTCTTCAGTTACGGAAGACAGTGAGGTTGTAGTGCTTTCAGAAATTGAGATGGTATTTTTTCCATCCCTGAGTGTGGATTTAGAAATGTGGCACTAGGCTCACTAGTTTGAAGCTGATTACTGCTGAGGGGGGTGCTCAGCCTTTTCTCTTCAGCACTTAGAGTGGCTCGAACAGCCCAGAGTCACCTGCCTGGGGAAGAAAAGTTGGAACTCTTGCCTGTCTACAGCCCTTTCTAAGCTGAGGCTTCTGCTGTGATTTTTAAGGTGCAAGCATGAGCAGCCCTTTCCTGTCCAAGTGTGTTTTTACGGGGCAGAAGAAGTGCAGCATTACCCAATATCTGCCCAAAATGAGCCCTAGTAATGCCCTCCTGGAGAGGTGCCGAAGCCTTGTTAAGCACTGGTAGGTAACGCAGGATGTGTCCTCAGCGCCTGCCCCTCCGTAATTTGGGGAAGCAGAGATCCCTTTTGCTCTTCTGTTCTATGCAAAATAACGAGTTGACCAAGCTACTGGCCTTTAAACTGTGTTTTCCCCTGTGTAGACTCTTAATGTTCCCACTTAAAGTCCCTTCCATCGCCTTCCACACCGGCTCAGCGCTCTTAAGAAGGCCAACGGCATCCTGGCTTGTGATCATGTCCCTGTACTCGGCACTGGTGAGGCCACAGCTTGAGTCCTATGTTCAGTTTTGCAGTGTAAGAAGGACATTGAGGTGCTGGAAAGGGTCCAGAGAAGAGCAACAAAGCTGGTGTGAGGTCTAGAGAACAAGTCTTATGAGGAGCAGCCGGGAAGCTGGGGTTGTTCAGCTTGGAGAAGAGGAGGCTGAGGGGAGACCTCATTGTTCTCTACAGCTACCGGAAAGGAGCTTGTAGTGAGCTGGCTGTTGGTCTCTTCTCCCAAATTGCTAGTGATAGAACAAGAGGAAATGGCCTCAGGTTGCACCAGGGAATGTTTAGATTAGTTTTAGGAAAAATTTCTTTACTGAAGGAGTGATGAGGCACTGGAATGGGCTGCCCAGGGAGGTGGTAGAGTTGCCGTCTCCAGAAGTGTTCAAAAAACGTGCAGATGTGGCACTTTGGGACATGGTTTAGTGGTCATGGGTAGACGGTTGGACTAGATGATCTTAGCGGTGTTTTCCAACAGCTTTCTGCACCAATACAGATGAGGGGACATCCTGCTGGAAAGCAGCCCCGTGGAGAAAGCCCTTGGAGTCCCAGTGGGCAGGGAGTTGTCCCTGGGACAGCACCGTGCCCTTGTGGCCAAGAGGCCAGTGGGATCCTGGGGGGCGTTAAGAAAAGTGTGTCCAGCAGGGCTGGGGAGGTTTTCCTGCCCCTCTGCTCTGCCCTGGTGAGACCACACCTGGAATACTGGGTCCAGTTTGGGGCTCCCCAGTTCCAGAGAGA
>NW_009695987.1:24075-27615 GCF_000703405.1 Apaloderma vittatum
GCCCAGCGAGGGTGTGGAGTCTCCTGCTCTGGATTCTTCCCAACCCGCCTGGACGCGTTCCTGTGTGGCTGCCCTGGGTGACCCTTCTCTGGCAGGGGGTTGGACTGGATGATCTCTGGAGGCCCCTTCCAGTCCCGAACATTCTGTGATTCTATGATTATAGCAGAAAAATACCTTTGGGCAGCTCCGGTGAGTGAGACCATAACAAAAAAGGCTGCGTGGTGCTAAGGCCGGCGCTGGCTGCTCATAAAGTCAGTGCTGTACATGTCAAACCAGGCTGCTACATCTTGCACTGGGTGGAAGAAAAAGTGTAATCAAATAAAAGTATTTCAGGCATGTGAGTTTGGTCAATTAAAATGATAACAAAGTTCTGGAGCTAACGAGGCTGACCCTGTGCTTTATGGGAGCTGGGGCCCTTCCAGGTCTGCTTGCAGAGCTTGGGATCAAGGATGTTGCTCCTCTGGCTAAGGATTGGGAAGAGAAATAGAGGGATGATAGCAAGGGAGGACTAAGCATCACTTGAAGGTTATTGCCTGTTTTGTGTAGAACCTGATCTTTGATTCATGGAACCACTGAGCTGGTGGGAAATCCTCTCTGGGGTTTACAGCATCGTATTTCTGGATCGAATACCAGCCAGGCTTTGTTCCCTCTGAGCAGCTCCCTGAGCAGCTCCCCTTTACGAGAGGAGCAGGCTGGTCGAGAGTCATAGAATCGTCATAGAATGGCTTGAGTTGGAGGGGACCTCAAAAATCATCTGGTTCTAACCTCCCCACCATGAGCAGGAACACCTCTCACTAGACTGAGTTGCTCAAAGCCTCATCCAGCGGAGTCTTGAATGAGACATCCACAACTTCTCCAGGCAACCCCTTCCAGAGGCACGAGCAGAGGAGTCTGGATGGCCAATAGGTATGAGGCTGACTACAGAACCTCTCCCCAGGCTCCTTTATGGCAGTATGTACCAAAGCTGCCTGGAGGAGATTATTTAGACAGCAGTGCTCTCAACCGTGCTCCTGACGTGATTTTTCTCCATCCGCAGCCTGAATACCAGCCTCTCCTCTGAACTGAATGACTCTTGTGGTTAGTTGCGTGCTTTTAAGGTGCAGAGGTTCCCATCGTAAGCTCCTGTGCCCTTTAGACCTGCCCAGCCTGATCTCCACAGCGTACCTTAGACCCTATATGAGAAGCACAGCATTTGTAAAAGCATATGTGGACACTGGGATTCAGGCTGGATCTGCATAAAATGAGGGGGATACAGAGCAGGACAGGGATGCTGTGAGATGGTGGTGCCGAGATTGAGGCTGTTTCTCTGCTGATTCTGCTAAAATATTCTCTCTTTTCTGTATGTAGTTGTGCGCCATGTGTGTGGTTCAGTTCAGGGCGAGGCTTTTGGAACACCTCCCGAGGTTGTGGCTCATCCAAAAACCTTGTTGCAGCTTGGCAGGAATCTGGCAAAAAATGAATTGTGCCACCTGCCACTTGGTGGTGGTAGCACTGGGGTCCTCCGAAACCCAGCTGGGAGCATCTTCCTGGAGGGGACAGAGCTGGCCTCACCTGGTCATCTTAGTATCTCTTGGCTTTCCTGCAGAGCTGTTGGAGATCATCTGTGCTTCAGGTGCTTCAGGTGGCTGTAACATCACAGGTGACATCCTGAATGCCCTGGGACAGAACTGCCCGAGGATATTAGAAGTGGCAAGGTGTTTTCGACACCTTGGCCAAGATCAAGAGATGACGATCACTGTGAAAATGTTCTAACCCAGTCAGATTAGCCAACAGTTTAGTCAGCATCGTGTGTCCATGGTAGGTTGGTGGACCTGGCATGAAGCTGTGGTGTGTTTTCATGAATCCCAGCCATGCGTTCATGCTGCGTCAGTGCTTTGAGGGAACTGTGGAAATTTTGATCCAGTTCAAAGTAACCTGAAACTGGATTTGGATGTTGGAATAGAATAATTCCAGTTGGAAGGCCCTACGATGACCATCTAGTCCAACTGCAAGATCCCATGGCTTGGACACTGCTGTCAGCTGTGGCGCAATGCAGATACTTGCAGGGTTGCGAAATAGCCTTGTAGGGTGGACATTTCTCTTTTCCACATCCCAGAGCAGAGCTTGTAGAAGGGGTGAGCTGTTCTCCCCCAGTTCCTTCGCAAGCCTCAGCACTACCAGTCGCTTCAGTTTAAGAACACCTTCCCCTCTGACTCAAGAGGTGATTTGTTGGAAGAAGCACTTGAGTTAACAGCACCAGGAACTCAAGGTAAGTTTTGCAGCAAAAACTTGCACTTGAGTACGACGACGTCTTTATCAACTAGACAAGTTGACTCTCACCTAATCCTTAACAGCACGGAGTAATTGGTTCAGGAGATTTTGTGGCAGGAGGAGGGATGAAGAGTTTGCAGAGAAAGGTTTGAGCAGCAATGGTTGCTCTCGTGGTGGGTGCACACGGTATGATGCTTGGTGTGTGCAGAGCTGGAGATTTTGCCTCTAAAAAGCTGGTTGTGGCATTGTGGTGTTGTGAAAGGGAGGGGTGGGACAGCCCAGCTCATGTTAAAAGTCAGGAGCAGGTGTCTGCCCATCCCCTGCATTTCCCTTGTGGATATCTTCTGCTCTGTGTAAAGCGTTCGTCTTTCTGTCACCGTAAATGAGTTGCTTTGCAAATTGCAAATGGGATTATTAAATGAACCTTCCTTTTTTAAGTGGGTTTTGAAACCTTTTGATGTGTGAACAGCCCCTTCGTGTGATTCCGTGGTCACAAAAATGTGCATTTTATTTTCAAAAGGGAAAAATCAAACCTGGGGAGAAATTCCCAGAAGGGAAGTTTTAACAGCTTTCAAAGCGTTCTGCAGCACTCTCTCTTTGTGTGTGGGCAGGAAAATTTCTCTCCCTTCAAAACAAGCAGAATCCTCTCTGCAAAATCCCTTTGAGCTTTGAGATAGCCTCCAGACCTGTGATCCCTTCTGATGGTACTATGAAGTTATCGGGACCACGGGAAGCCACCAACGCTGTGATCCAGATTGACAAAGAAGCTACATGTTCCTTCCTTAGCTGTGGTGATAGTTGGGTCTTCTTGGCATTCAAGGATCCCAAACATACCATGCTCAGAGTCCACCTGGCTGTGCCTGAGAGCGGCAAAGGTTCTAGAGCATCTTGGGGAACTCCTTGACCCTGATTGAAGCACCTCTTGCATTGTGTGCCACAACTTGGGGACTTCTAGAGCCTGGTCTAGACTGTTCCCCACCACTTGCCTTGCCATGTGCTGCCTTTTCCAATGAGTAAACATATTCTTGGGGTGAAACTGTCAAGCTGACTTCTGGCATCTGATCACAGAATCACAGAATGGTTTGAGTTGGAAGGGAATTTAAAGATCATCTAGTCCAACCCCCCTCGTAGTGAGCAGAGACATCAGCCACCAGCCCAGGTTGCTCCAAGCCCCGTCCAGCCTGGCCTTGAACACTTCCAGGGATGGGGCTGCCACCCCCTCTCTGGGCAACCTGTGCCGGGGTCTCACCACCCTCATAATACGAAATTTCTTGCTAATATCTAACATAA